>NC_040037.1:47617222-47737377 GCF_003713205.1 Coffea eugenioides | reverse complement strand
AGATCCGGACAGAAATTTAAACTTGGGATAGACCCACGGGATAGACCCGGACAGAAATTTAAAACTGGGATAGACCCACGGGATAGACCCGGACTGAAATTTAAAATTGGGATAGACCCACGGGATTTTTAAACAATGAATTGAGTTCTTACCTGAGAGTAATTCAAACTTTTGTACCAAGAGGGAGATTTGGATCTCTATGGCTAGAACGATAACTGATGTTGTTCCTTATGACCCAATCTTTGCCAAATTATCACTCCGTCTTTGCTTACTGGGGAACTTTTCTGACGTCGATTCAGGTGCTAAAAGAAGTGTGGTTGTTTGTGTTTGTAAATGCAATGTTCCTGCAAGACAAGAAGAAATAATGGACTTGCCACCATCATTCGATCCGGCTTGCCTTGAGAATCGTGTAAACATGAGTCTTTTGATGCCTTTGCCAACTTTTGCTGCGGCATCTGCCTTGGTTGAATTTGCAATTTTGATTGAAACCTTTCGATTCCGGAGACCAATAAAATGCGCATTTACCATGTCACCAAATCCATGTAGCAGCTTGGTTGCATTTTACTCACTTTAAAAGATGATTGAATCCCATACTCTTGCACAAACCTTAGGGTTTATCATTCATCCGAATCCAATGGTAAAAGAATGATGCATGAAAAATCAATGCAAAATGATTTCCTATGTTATGCAGGAATGCCAAAGAATGTAAAACACCACCAACTGTGCTTAATCCTACAAAATGCCATGAATACAAGTAAATGAGGAAAGATGAATTTCATAAGAATGTATTTGGAAAAGAACATTTTTACAAAGCGACACAGTTTTGGCCAACAGATGTCATATTCAAATCTCTGGATATCTTTGTTCTGGAATTTAATATTGGCAGAAGTATGACAAAAATGAGAAGAAATCCAAATGAACCAAGTCACCAGCTGTTCCTCCTCGTGCTTGCTCGTTGCAAAAAACTTGCCTTGGCGCCCTTTCGGGTTTTCACCAAGGTTGCCCCCACCCTTTTTTGTTTTTGTTTTTTTGTTTTTTTTTGGGTGCCCTTTCGGGCTTTCACCTAAGTAAGCAATGGAAGAGCTCGTCCATAATCGACTCAGAAATGTAAGTTGAAGATTGCTGGCATCAGCAAAATGCACTTCCCTTGTAAGATTAGGCGAAGGCATTATGGACATCACTTGCCAGTTGATTAGCAAACTTTCCAATAGAAATACAACAAGTGACGAAAGCCAGGACTTTGGGCTTTTGTAATGAGGTCAGGTGGGGTGTTTTTCAAGAAAAGTTGAGGCTTGAAAGCAAATTTGATGAGAGGTGTGAAATAACCTGAGATTGCATCATTTTGAGATTATCTCCAAATTTTGAACAAAAACTGAGGAAATTTGCCCCAGTTTAATTGAATTCTTCTCTTTGTGCTTTTCATTGCATTTTTTCACTTTTGCATTTTTCTTCAAAAACTAAATTTGCCCCAGTGTGGGGTTCTCTTTTTCTTTCTGATCATCTCTTTTCATAATGAATTTGCCCCAGTGTAGGGTTTTCCTTTTCTTTCCGATCATCTCTTTTCATAATGAATTTGCCCCAGTGTGGGGTTGGCAATTCTCAGGGGCTGCCAAACGAAAATTTGTCAATTCTGATGGCTCAAAGGGGACAAGTAGGGATAAAATGCTTTAAATGTAAAAGAAGACGGCCTGACTTGCATTTCGCCATTTGCATGAATTTCTAAGGAAAATTTGCATGATCAAAATGAAAATCTTCTTGCACATATCTGATTTGATGGGTTGAGGGAATGTTTGACCATCCATTTCCGCTAAAATGAGTGTTCCGCCAGGTAATACCTTTTGGACAACGAACGGCCCTTTCTGATTTTGGGCGAATTTGTCTCTGCCTTCGTCTTGTATTGGCGAAGTTCGCTTGAGTGCTTTGTCGCCTTCCTCAAAATGTATGCTGATGCAACTTCTTGTCGTAGGCTCAGGCCAGGCGTGTTTGTAACATTTCATGACAAACGGCATTCTTGGCTGAACTCCCATTAGAGTGTGCAAAGATTGAATTTCTGCTACCGCAAACGAGACTGCCTCCAACTATCTGTACACCTTGACACATAGTCAAACTCTTAATCATCTCCTTTTCTGATTTTGTCCAAACGAATGCTGATTATGTCCTTTTGACCTTATTCTCAGTGCCAATGTGAACAATTGCTATGGCTTCTAGGTTTGGTTCGAATTTCTCCTCGTTTTGTTCAAGATTTTTTTTGAAAAAGAATCAAATACTTTCTCATTATCACTCTCGCTTTGAAATTTGGGTTCCAAAATTCTCAAGTCGTGAGTGAGATAGAGATTGCCATTATTGAATTCCAGAAAAGTGATATCCAAAGGGTCAAATAATTTTATCTTTGGTCATTTGAAAGAATTAACGAATTTGGAATAATAAGCAAACAAATATATAACAAACAAATGAACAAGCAATATGACCGAAATATAAACAAACGAATAAACAAAATAACCTGACAAGAATGACTTGTGCATTTTCATAAAACCTTTGATTGAAAGCAAATGAAATAAAACTTAAAAAAATATTTACATGCGCAAATTTTAGTCAAAAGTAAAGATGTTTTCATTAGCTAATTACAGATGCAAAAGTTTTTTCCTCATGAATTCGCATGAATGACAAACCCCCTTTAGGTTTACCGAAACTCCTTCTGAATGGGTAGAAATTCGGCTGTCCAATTGGAAATTGATCCCTCAGGGATATCGGGAAATTCTGCATCATTTCCAAACACTTCAGCCTCACTTGATGAGTTTTTAGCAGGCTCCTTAAATTCCGTATGGTCCATAATAACCCCAATGGTGTTATCGTACTCTGGCAGGGGGTTCTTATCCACATTTGGCGCTTGTGCCTCTTTTCTTCTAATTACAATCTCTCCTGCTTCAATCATATCTTGCACCTTGTGCATAAGTGCTCTACAATCAGTGGTTGGGTGGCCGGGTGCTCCCGAATGATAGGCGCAAGTGTACTGAGGATTGTATCCGGCAGGGACGCCATGAGAGTAAGTTGGAGGGAGAATTATGCCAATTCTACCAGCAGCCTTTAATTGTTCATACAATTGGTCCAGAGGCCTGCCTAGGTTGGTGAATGTTCGGCTACGGCTTTGATTGTAAGTTTTAGTGTGTTGGGGATAGTTGTAGGTAGGTCTGTTTGGTGGAGAAAATTGTTGATTGTAGGGAGGTCGGGGTCGAACTTGTTGGAAGTTAGGCTGAGATATTTGAAAAGGGGCTATAGACGAGTTGGTGTATTTAGGGCGAGGACGAGGTTGAGTGGTATTAGGGTGATGAACAGGATGAGGGTTCGAATGATAAGGGTAGGAGTTTGAGTAGGTAGGGTGCTGTCTAGGCCTGGAGCTTGGGACACGGTTTCGATCACAAACAAAAACGATTTCCCCCTTTTCCTTTTGGAATTGTTGCTTTTTCCCACTGCTCCCTTGTCCTTGCAAAGCATCCAACTGCGATTCGAGGGCAGAGACATTACCCGTCCTATCATACTTGTTAAATTTAGGGGTTTTGAACCTCTCAGGCAACCGCACATTCGGCAAAAGGCAAAGCTTATCGTAATCCAAAACTCCTTGCTTGTTCAACCCCTGACTTTTCCCCATAAACTCATCAAAGCGGTCAAGGCGCTTGAGCAGCTTCATATCAACGGGAGTGGAAGATTCCCCCATTTCTGGCTTGGTTTGAACAGTGTGGTCTGGTAGGAAAGGTTCAGCAGCAGGGTAATAAAAGGTATGTAGCTCAGGTGATATATTTGAAGTAGCTTGGGGTTGTGAGCCTTGCCTGCGAGTAAGAAAAGATGAAGGATTAGGAGGGTAGGCGTATGGCAAATTTGTGGTGGGATAGGCGAAAGTTTCCTCGGGTGGAATAGGGAATGATGGAGTATCAGTGACTTGAGTTGAAGGGATGACAAATGATTCTGGCCCCGATTGACTGACGAGTACAGGCTCGGGTTGAACTCCGCTACTGATAAGCTCATCGATTAATTTCTTTTGGGCGGCCATTTCAGATGCCATCTCACCAAACTTCGTAAGCATCTCGGTCAGTTGGACCCCCAAACTTGCAGTCTCAGGTTGGGCTGTAGTAGCAGACATATCCGACTGTTCCGGTTCTGAACTCATGTTTACACGATTCCTCTGGGCTTGACTGCGGGATCGCGTTATGATGGGGCTTCGACGAGAAGCTATGTTTAAATATTACCTGCGAATTTTGAAAGATTGCCTTTAAATTCAACTCTCGCTTAGATATTCCAATAAAAATAAAGAAAAGGAAAAGAAAAAGGCAAGAGTTAGTAACTATCCAAAAAATTCGGATGCATGTCCTATTGGGGAGCCCTTTTTATGCCAAGGGTAGGCCTAGCATGAAAATGCGATCCTCCAGAGCAGGCACTATACAATACCTGATGGATCCAATCAGCTTATGGAGTGAAAATAATTTTGAAAAATTTGGCCCATTGGAATAAGAAGAGACGTTTGTCAAAATGAGGACCTCGTCCGAAGGGATTGATTACCTTTGATGTGCAAAACGCATGGGTTTGACCTTGACGAACTTCCTATCAAAGAGATTGGAATTCGTTGATAAAATTTCTCAGTGAATTACGGGTCAAAACCCCAATTGATCAAGTGATTGGATGCAATGGACGGTTTTCTTCAAAATTGACTAGATTTCCCAATTTGGAATTTGACAATGAAACCCCAATAGGGCAAATGGGTTGAATGAAATTGACAATTTATTTAAAATCGACCGAATTACCCTAAAAGGGAAACAGGTCAAATGAATTGAATGAAATTTATCCAAAATTAATCAGATCACCCTAAAAAGGGTAAATTGATCAAATAGATTGAACGAAACTTGATTTATTCAAAATCGGCTCGGTTGCCCTAAAAATGGGTAAATTGGTCAAATGAATGAAATTGAATTAGGGATTTATTCAAAAATCGGCCGAATGACCCTAAAAAGGGTAAATTGGTCAAAAGACCCTAAAAAGGGTAATTTGGTCAATTGAATTGATAATTTATTCAAAAGCGACCGAATGACCCTAAAAAGGGTAAATTGGTCAAAAGACCCTAAAAAGGGTAAATTGGTCAAATGAATTGACGATTTATTGAAAATCGACCAGGTAACCCTAAAAAGGGTAAATTGGTCAAACGAATGGTTTATTTAAAATCGATTATGAATTGACAAAATGGATTGATCGAATCGGCCGGCCATTGGTGGTTTCAGAAAATCAGTCTATGAGCCTTCTAAAATCACAATTTGGCCTCAATTTATTTATCATCTCAATAGGAGGAATCATTTGTGAATTTCTTCAAATTAATGTCCTTCACGCAAGGGATTTTTACCAATTTTTGATAAAATGGCCAAAAAGTGATTATTAGATGCTCATATTCCAAAGATCACTCTATGAAAATAATCGGATCCTACCTTACCTTGTGCACTACCCCTTTGGATGGTACAAAATGTAAACGTGCAAGTCTCACTGGATTAAGTATCCGAGACACAAGGTGGTTTATTCCTAAACACGGGATTCCCTATGTGGCATTCCCTTTCTATGGTTTATGCATGATGCCAGTTATTAAAGCGATGTAAATATGTGACAAATATGGCCTAAAGGACATAAACAATGCATCGAGGGGGAAAAGGTCTAAAATGAAATGTATTTATTAAGTATAATGACTGAAATTTAAACATGTGAGTTATCTAGTGGGTGAGTCACTAAAAGAGTGCCAAAGAGGCCTCTTATTGCTATGGCACATGAATGCAGGCCAAGAAAACAAAGAAATGGTTAGTGCAATTGATAGTACACATAACACATTGGGAGCAATTAAGAAAAGAAATACAATAAAAGCAAGTAAAAGGGGTGGAACCCCCTCCCTCGTGCCTAATGTGCTTAAAAGGGTGAGGCTGACTCTAACCTAGGCAAACTCTAACATGGATGCATGAGGCTGGGGCTCACTAATGCAACTAGACTCGATAAGTCTCGGCTCCCAAGCCTTCAGACCTAAAGGCGAAGGGTCATCACTCCCAGGGCCTTTGATCGGTGGCTCGAGTGATCCCTTAGGTAGCGCTATGGGCGCAGAGCACACCAGCCGCCTACCCAAGGCAATCGATCCTAATCCTATAAGGCGGTGTGGGAAACGCCCACGAAAAATAAAATAAAATGGGATAACAGTAAATAGACGTGCACGTATGAAGTGCTCCCTATTTTGAGGGAAAGGGGTGAGAACCACGCGAGGCTCTAAAGGTGACACACACCCCCCCCAAATGCAATGCGAGCGCGAGATACATATATCCAATCAACCAATCATACACACGTGAGTGAGGGAATAGTTTGATACGCGCGCGAGGCGGAAAAGTCCTAAAATAGAAAATGCAACCCTAATATCCAAATGCAATGCATAAAAAGGGTAGAAAAAGGAAATGAATGGCTAAGCCAAATGCTTGGACCCACTTAGGAAGTCCCCAGTGGAGTCGCCAACTGTCGCGCCCCAATTTTTGAAATGAATGATGTTTGGATGTGTGTGTGAAGTGTGGTGTGAACGTGTGCAAAATGAAAAGTAAAAAGGCCATGGGACTTTGGAAAGCGACGATTTGGCCAAATGAAATTTTAAAAAGGGTTTTTTAAATATGAAAACGGAGTCGCCACTTGGTATAGATTTGGGGTGTACCAAGTCACCCAAAAAGTGTTTTTAAAAGACAAAGTAGCAAAACCCTTTTTAAAACGACTCCTAGTCCACGTAAGCCAAAGAAAAAGGTTCGGGGGTCACGTTTGACAAAGGGGAAGGCAAGGATAAAAATCCAAGGCACCCCTTCGACCTAGCCAAGGCTAGTTGCGTGACTTAAACCAATTTTTCCTAATTTTTCTACCCAAGGTATGTATCGCGTATTGGATATGTCTATATGAATGCAAAAACCTAGACCTAGGGGGATTGGGGGAAATTTCTCTTCAAAGGTTGAGTGGTGCCAATCACATTAATTGTGAAGCCCAATAATGACCCTTTTGGAGAGGTCACACCTAAACCTAAATGACGTGAAAAATGAGTGGAATGCATGCCATGTGAAAGTGTGAGTTTGTGTGAAGTGAGAAAAATGACAAAAGTAATAAGATAAGAGTGAAGGTGTGCAAATGTAGATGAAAGTACTCGTGTGCGAGTGAAGATAAAAATGTTCGTGTGCAAGTGAAGATAAAAGGGTTCGTGTTCAAGTGGAGATAAAAAAAGTGTTCGTGTGCAAGTGAAGGTGATAAAAAGGTGCATGTGTGCAAATGAGACAAAAGTGAAAGTGTAATGATAGAGTGGATTGAGAATGCATGAGCCTAGGGAATTCATGCATATTGGGTACGGGGAGACCTAAATCGTGACTTGATTTTCCCTTTGATTAGAAGGCGAAACTAGCGTGCTAAGGCTATCGAGTAGCCACACTCGCTCGTTTCCCTTATCGGAAGGGGACACTCAAGCAAAATGAACCCTATAGCTAGTATGGGATGCAAAACCTAAAATGAGGGGAAAGGGAGTCGAGGAGCATGCCAAGTGATAAAACTAAGAAAAATGCATGATATGTGGTGAACAAACAAATGATATGCTAATGAGGGGAAAACCCTAAGGGTCTAGCGTTGGACTAGCCCATTCTATGAATTCCGACTAGCGTTGGACTAGCGGAAACGTACATTCATCCATTCCATTCATTCATGGCTATGAAAGCAAGTAGACATGCCAAAATACTCGTAAACACATAGCACATAGCATTTAGCATGCTCGACTAGATGCAAGAGCCTAATAAAGCAATTAAACATGTAGCAACAAAAACAAGCAAGCAAGGGGAAGGGGAAGTGGACCAGATGCTCTCCGAGCCCTATCTATTACAAGCCAAGAGGTGTACACATACCCCATAAAACTTAAATAAAAGCAACCAAGGGGAAGGGGAAATGGACCAAATGCTCTCCGAGCCCTATCTATTACAAGCCAAGAGGTGTACACATACCCCATAAAACTTAAATAAAAGTAAAAGCAAGTAAATGCATGCAAGGAAGTAAGGAAAGCGGAGTAGGCATGCATATTCACATAACACGTAGGAGCACGTAAGGTCAAATGTAGTGCAAATGAGGGATAGAGTGTACCTCCCTTGAATTGACGCCCCAATGAAGTGAAATTATTCAATTACCCTCCAAAATAATAAAGAGGTCAAGGTACCAATTTATTTAGGAAAATTAAAGAAAATAGGCAAACACAAGCTCACTTGGTCATAAAACCCCTAAAGTCATGAATTAAGTGTAATGGAAACAAAGCATGGTAATTAATTAAAGCAAACAAGCAGTGAAGTTGCAAAAATAAAAAATGTGAAGGATCAAATTGATGAAATTATTCAATTGGTTGGGTCATAGTGAAACAAAAGGGAACTTGGGAGGTCAAAGTGCAATTTTCAGAAATTATTTCATGCAAGCTCATGCAAAGCCATGACACAACGTCTGCAATCAAACATTCCTGCTGAAATTTTTCTGCAACAACCAAACGGACTTCAGCAGCCAAGGTTCCATCCGCAAAGCTTCACCCATAACATTTAACAAACAAACTTTGCGCTAACTCTAATCAAGCATGTCTAAACATCATTAAACCAAGCAATTCTTAACAGCAAACATAAGGAAACAGCAAGAACCTGACAACAAACGCAGCAAAAAAAACAGCAAAACATAGGTGGGAGAAAACTCAGAAACCGCTCACTAGTTTGACCAGCAAACACAAGTGCTGGGACCTCATCTCGCTGTTTATCGACCCAAAATCACGCAACTCCATAAATTCTTAACTCAAACATGATTGTTCAGCTTTAATGAATCCCTCGGATAGCACCCAAGCCAAGAAAACAAAACAAAGCAGCAAAATGCAGCAAAGGAATCCAGTTGAAGCTTCATTTAACATGGCTGGAGTTCTTTTCCCTTTAAGGTAGATAGTTACAATGGATTCACAATATCGCAGCAATTCACCTTTTATTATGTTCTTAACTGGCATATGGACAACACAACCCAAACACCAAATGAAAACAGGTTACAGCAAGAGAAAGAAACTCATGAAGCTTCGGAACTCCAACAATTTTCAGTCACAAACGCAGCCCATGCGACCTGAACATCTACTTAGACTCAACCAAAAAAATCAAGAAAACAGCATTACCCATCTTGTTATGAGCAAAAATCGATTATGTAAAAGGTCAAACCATTCTAACGAATTTAGACTGCAAACCAGGACATGTATCTATCCACTTGAAACAAGCTAGACCCGATGGCTTAAGCATGACGAATACAGGACAACATGGAGAATATCACAATTCCCAACTCCCTTCTTCTTCTTCTTTTAAACCCAACCCAATTTTGCAGTAGTGCAAACTAATCATGAACATCCACTGACCTCTAACTTAACAAAATCAATGCTAGAAAAAAAAACAAAAACAAGTGAAACAGGACCTTCAAACACTATCGTAAGCTGAACAAGAAACATTGCCCGAGATTTTCATATCATTTTCTGATTTCGTTCACACAATCACATGTGGGTCAGCCAGGATCAATAAACAAACACTTTCATGTATTTATCACATAAGCCCATGAAAGAAGAAAAAGAAAGAAATTCAGGCTTCTATCCTTAAACTCAAACCGTTACCCACTGATTTTTACCTCAACCATACTCATTCAACAGGATGCCAAGGGGAATAGCCATGAAAAGAAAATAAAACAAAACAAAACATAACAGCAAAGATCTTAACATTTCTGAGCCAAATCTGATGGTATTTGTCGGGCAAAGGATGAAGATGTACCTTTAATCACCAAGTGAGGCGAGAGAGGATCAAGAAAAAAAATTCAAGTGGCTCTACTAGAGATTCAGAGGAACGCCAATGACGATGATGATTCGGTCAACTTCTTGCAACCCCAACTCAGACTCTCTCCTTCTTTTGCTGTTTCCTCTATTCTACCGTCACCTCCGTCTTTCCTCCTCACTCTATTTCAGCCGCCCACCTCTAATCCTTCTGTCCTGATTTTTCTTTTGCCGTTTCTCCTATATTCCCAAACTCCCCCTGTGCGGCTGTAGCTTTCTTTTGCTATTTATATGGCACCTCCCTCACCCTAAACCTTCAGTCCTTCTTCTGCAATTTGCAGCCAAGGAGCTCCCCAAAGTCCATTTGCAAGCTGCGGCAAAAACGCAGCCTTCATGCTGCGCGTTTCTTCTTTTTCTTTTTCTTTTTTCTTTTTTTTTAACTTTAAACTTAATAAATACAGAAATGATAAAATATAAATAATAATAATAATAACAAATTGCCAAAACCATGTAATAATAATAAGAATGAAAACAAATAAAAAAAACAAACTAAATAAATAAATAAAAACAACAAAAATGTCCATTTTTCCAAATTTTCTTCATTTTTCCTTTTTTCTCTTCTTTTTTCAAAATAACTTAATAAAAATAACTAAAGTGCAAAAAGGTTGCATTTAAAGAAATAAATATATTTTTGTGAACAAATTTCCTTTTTCCCTTTTTTTTCATTTTCATTTTCATTTTTCTTTCAAGAAAGCATTGAATAAAAACAAAATGACTAAAACATATTTTTTTTGAATGCTTTTCTTTTTCTCTTTTTTTCTTTTTCAACAAATTCTATGATAAAACTTAAAAATAAAAATAAAACTGGAAACTAAAAACTAAAAATGAACACGACAAATAAAAACTAAAAAATGAAATTACACCAAAAATTTGGTGTCTACACAGGGCTCGAGAAGGATAGTTACTCAAGCGCAAGGATTTGGCGTACCGTGGATTATCCATTATCTGGATTGTGGTTGATTTTCTTTGTGAAATGTAACGGTTATTTTGAAAGATTTGTGAAACTTTTTGGTATGATGTACTTGTGGTTGAAGTGAATGTAAATCTCATGACATTTTGGGGATTTTACTTTTGTAAGAATGATTTGAATTGCAAACATAAGATTGTACTTAAGTTATTATTGTGAAAATTTAGATGAAGTATTGGACTCGTACTTTGGTATGTTGGACTGGTGGATATATTATACTCCGTTTGAGCTTTTAAGAACCATCGATTATATTCATGCTTGAGTTTTGTAGTGAGTCCCGGCGAGAGCTGGGCAGACGGCCCGCCAAACCCTTTGGTTCGCCTTAGGGGGAAGTGGGGTCGTTACAGATTTCAGCATGGATACCTGCACAGGGGCTTGCCAAAAAACAACATGCACTTTATTTTAAATATTGCAACTACTACTCATGGAAGGAGCAGTGTGATTGATTTGAAAGTCTTGCTTGACTCTTTGACGAAATCCTCAAATGGACTATAAAAAATTTGCCCCAGTGTGGGCTTATTCTGCGAAATCTTACAAATGAAAATTTTCCCCAGTATGGGCCCATTTTGCAAAATCTCTTAAATGAAAATTTGCCCCAGTGCGGGCTCCTTTGACTGCAAAAATTTGTTTGGATGACTCTCCATTTATTTGAACACTATGTTTCCTAACAGAAAATTTCATGATGAATTTCTCACAATAAAACCAAATCACAGAAGATTTCTTCCTCACCTTGGCATTGGTGCTTAGGGTAACGGGTCACCACTTGCAGGACCAATCAAGTGGGCGTTATTTCTGATTTTGAGGTAGCTAAAGGAAATGGGAGGTCAAGATTTGTCTTATTCTTGTGCCCAAATTGTATGTAATCACATCTTAGTGAAAGCAAATAGTTTGTCACCCTTATTTCTTAAGAAAACGTAGTCCACATATAAGCTTTATAGGCTTGCAACAATATGGATGGAAACGATAGCTAAACATGTGAAAACTGGTCATAGCCTTATGATCACGAATGATTGATGGATTCCTTAGAAGCATGTCCTTTGTTTTGAGTTGTCATGAAGGAATAAGTCAACGATGGACTTTTATGGGCTTGTAATGTGGCTTGAAGACGATAGTTAAAGAAATAATTTTCAAGGACATTGCACCGAAGATCGCGTTTTTCTCAAAATTACCCTCATTTTGGACTCCAAGATCTTGGACATTGTTTGACTTTTTATCATCACTCAACAGGGTCTTTCAGCATCAAATCTTTTTGCATTTTTCTTTTGCATTCATTTCGCTCGCTTTTTCCTTTTTCTTTTCCTTTTTTTTTTTCTAAAAGTGCCCTCGCGGGTTTCACATGAAGAGCAGTGTCACCCTCACACCTAATCAATTCAGAAATACATTCAAAAAATTTCTTGACATCAGTATATGAACATCACTTGCCAATTAGAAAATTCCTTGACGGAGATATTGCAAAGAACAGAAGCTAGGACTTTCGGTTTTTGTAATGGGGTTTAGTGGGGTGCTTAGAAAAGTTAAGGTTTGAAAGCGGATTTTAAAAATGGTTTGAAGAATCCGAAATCGCATTGTTGCGCCAACCCTATTTTAGGGCTAAATTAGAATTTACCCCAATTTATGCTCAATTGAGGCTTTTTCTCTTTCATTTTCTTTCTTCTTTTGATTTTTCGGCCTTCTGCCATTTTTTTTTGGAACTTTTCAAAAATTTGCCCCAGTTTATTTTTTGAACTGAGGTTCTCTTTTCTCCTTTTGTCTTTTGATTTTATTGCATTATCACTTTTCACTTCTTGAAACTTTTCCTTTTCAACTCAAACTTGCCCCAGTGTGGGGTTTGCGATTCTCAGGGGTTTTGCCAAACGAAATAATTTATTCTGAAGGCTCAAAAAGGATAACTAGGGATAGAATGTCTGATTGGAAAAGAAGAGGGCCTGACTTTTATTCCATTCCTTACATTAACTCTGAAAGGAAACTTTCATTAATGCGAAATTTCTTGCATGTATCTGAATTAACTGACTGAGGAAGACCCTTGTTTATCTATATCTGTGTAACATAGGCGATCCGCGCGGAAAAAACTCTTCCTTTTCTTTTCTTTTCTTCTCTTTTTTTTCCAAAATTGAAACCCAGTTGGAATCAAATTTTCCCAATTTGTGATTCCCTCTTTTCTTTTAATTTTAGCATTTTTGCTTTTCTCCGTTTTGGAAAATTCTCCAATCTTCCTCCCCAATGTGGGTTGCGATCATAGATGCTTTGAAAAGAACCACCAATTTTAGCTCAAATGAGGATGCAAGGGATAAATGGTATTTAGGTTGTAGAAACGATGGCCAAAGTATCATTCTTACACCTCATGACAACCAAAGTAACGAAATGCTCATTGAAAATTCATTCCTTTTTTTGATATTTGAAAATTTTCCAATGAAGGGTAGTGATCATCAAGGCGCTTATTTGAAACGAAATTATTCTTTTATAGGCTCAAATGGGAGAGCAAATGATAAAATCTGTATAGTTAGAGAAATGAACGCTCGAAGTATCATTCCAAATTTTCCAAACAAATAAGAATAATGCACAATTTTGCTTTCACTTAGATGTGGATTGAACTAGATTAGACACAGTGGCATTTTTAAGCAAAGATCGCCCCAATTTGCAATTTATCAATCAATGTGACTGATTTTATTTTGGGGTTAAGTGAAGGAGAAAGGTATCTCATGGGGCCTTCTGAGTGACCTCTTTTAATTTTGAGCACTCTTATTGTGTAGTTTGGATCACCAATCTAGTGTATACATTTGTGAGTTTTCAGGCCAGAGGTTGAAAAATCTCTATTCGGTCTTATTTCTTGAAATTCATCATGAAATCCCTCAAATAGCCAAAAAAAGAATGAAATATACATGATTATATACAAAACAACAAGTGCATAAATAAAAAACTTTATTGCTGAAAAAGTTTGAAACAAAATTTCTGCAAATGAGAAGAGAAAGACTTCTGAAGAGCTCCACATATACATACTTGTTTGCCTCCTTTTCGGAATAGAATTTTTCTTATCTTTGAAAAATAATAATGAAGGCTCTTAGAGGTTTTAGCCTAGCGCTTCCAAATAGATCCTTCATGTTTTCATCGCAGGGTCTGCCCAAGTATTACCTTTCAAACTTTATCGGATCAAAATTGTTATCAGATATGAAAAAAGTATTTCCACCTTATTGAAACATTTTTATGAATGCAGGGGAAGGGGAAAAATAAAAGGAAAAATACCCCGAGTCAATAAGCAAGAATAAAAATCGGTATGCATGTCCTATGGGGGAGCCCTTTTATGCCAAGGGTAAGTTTAGCATGAAAATGCAATCCTCTAGGGTAGGCACTATACCATACTTGATGAATCCGATCAACTGATTGGGTGAAAAATGATTTGAAAAATTTGACCAATTGGAGTGAGAAGAGACGAAGTCCGAATGAATTGCTTATTTTGATCGACACATAAAATAATGTGAGAACGAGCCTACTCTTGAAAGGATTGCAATGTCTTGACTAATTTATTCAGTGAATTTTAGACTTAAACCCTAAAAAGGAATATGCGAATCAAGAGGATAGGATGAAATTGATAATTTATTCAAAATTGACTAGAGTACCTTAAAAAGGGTAAAATGGTCAAATGCATTGAATGAAATTTGATTATTTATTCAAAATTGAATGGATAACCCTAAAAATGAATTAAACTAATCAAACGAATTGAATGAAATCAAACAGATCGAGTGAAATGATGATTTATTCAAAATCGACCAAATTGCCCTAAAACTAGGCAAATCGGTCAAATGGATCGGACGAAATGGATGATTTATTCAAAATCGATAAGATTGCCCTAAGAACTAATCAAATGAATTGAATGAAATTAGTGATCTATTCAAAATCGACTAGATTGGCCTAAAAATGAACAAATTGATAAAATGGACTGGATTTAAGCAAGGGATTTTTACCAACTATATTAAAAATGGCCAAAGAATGATTGTTAGATGCTCATATTCTAATGTACCAAAGATCGCCCCAGGGTCATGGAAAGGATCGGATCCTACCTTACCTTGTGCACTACCCCTTTGGATGGTACAAAAATATAAACGTGCAAGTCTCCTTGGATTAAATATCCGAGACACAGGGCAGTTTATTCCTAACGTGGGATCCCCTAAATGGCGTTCCCTTCCTATGGTTTATGCGTGATGCCAGTTTATTAAAGCAGTGAAATATGCAATTTGAAATGAAACGTGACCTAAGAAACCCTTTATTTGCCAGGGTAGGCCTAAAAATGGCATGGCATTATTAATTTACAAACGAAAATATACCAAAATATCTTAAACGTGCAATAGCCTATCTACAAGGGTAGGTCCTAAAAGAAGGTCATGCCAGACCTTTTATTTCTTAAAGTTTGTGAATGCAAAAAGGCAAAAAACAAGGAAAGTTAGTTCAACACATAACACATTGTGGCAACCAAATAATAATGAAATAAAGAAAGCAAAAATAAGGTAAGAGGGTTGGGATCCCTCCCCTCGTGCATAGTGTCCCTAACTCAGGATAAGGCCGACTCTATCCTAGGCAAGCTATCATGGATGCATGAGGTATTGGCCTACTAATGCATCTAGACTCGATTAGGGTTTTTGGCTCCCAAGCCTTCAGACCTAAAGGCGAAGGGTCATCACTCCCAGGGCCTTTGATCGGTGGCTCGAGTGATCCCTCGGGTAGTGCTATGGGCGCAGAGCACACCATCCACCTACCCAAGGCAATCGATCCTAATCCTACAAGGAGGTGTGAGAAATGCCCACGAAAAAGGAAAAAAAAGGGGTAAATAATTAAAAGCGTATGCACGTATGCTAGTGCTCGTCTAGAGGGGAGGATCAAGAACCAACGCGAGCCTCTAGGGTATGTCCCCCCCAAATGCAATGCAAAGCGCGGAATCACATAAATAACCCATTCATCCATCAAAACAATCGTACGCCAAATGGGTGAGTAAGTGAGTTGATACGCACGAAATGCAAAAAAAAATCCTAATAAAAGGAAAAAATGCAGTCCTCAACATCCAAATGTAATAGATAAGAAGGTTAAAAGAAGAAAATAATCGACTAAATCAAATGCTCGGACTCTCTAAGGTCCCCAGTGGAGTCGCCAGCTGTCGCGCCCCATTTTTTATAAGAAAAATAAATAAATGTTTAAAGAGTGAATTTTTTGATTTGAAAATGTGATTTTTGATTTAAAAGGAAAATGGGTAAAGAAAATGAAATGGGTCTAAATGGGACTTTGAAATTTGACGATTTTGACCCAAAATAAGTTTAAAAAGGGTTCTTCAATGAAAAAAAATGGAGTCGCCACTTGGTATTGAGTTGAGGTGTACCAAGTCACCTAAAAATGAATTTTGAAGGAAAAAGTAGAAAACCCTTTTTAAACGACTCCAAATCTACAAAAATCAGAGAAAAAGATTCGGGAGTCACATTTGATGAGAGGGAAGGCAAGGACGAGGTCCAAGGCACCCTCTCAACCTAGCCAAGGCTAGTTGCGCGATTTAGTCAAAGATTTTCTTGTTTTAACCAAAGAATTTATCACATTTGGATGTGCTATATGAATGCAAACCCTAGACCAAGGGGGACATCGGGGGGGCAAAATTTCTCTTCAAAGCTTGAATGGTGCCAATCACATTAATTGTGATGCCCAATAATGACTCTTTGGAGAGGTCACGAATAATTCAAAAATATGAGACTCTAAGAAAAAGAAAAGAAAAGAAATAAAATAAAATAATTATACAAATATACATGTCTTAAAGGAATGCATCATGTCGGGTACGGGGGACTAATGTTCGTGACTCAATTTTCCCTTTTAATAGAGGGAATACGAGCGTGCTAAGGCTAAAAAAGCCAAACTCGTCCATATCCCATAATCAAGGGGTTAACCCTATCTAATCAAGCAAATGCCCTATTCTGATCCTAATTCTAAAATGAAATGCAATTCTAATGTTATGTATCACACATAGGGGTATATATATAGGAAAATTAGGGATAAGGGCTATACGTATAAGGAGGGATATCATGCAACATGGTGAAAGAGGCCTTAAAAGTCAAGATATGCATGAGATGAAATGAGCACGCAATCATGATCTAACGCGCGAAGGGCTCCTAAGGGCTAGCGTTGAACTAGCCCACATCTACGCTCTCTCACAAGCATTGGACTTGTAAGAGCTCGAGTGGATAATCATGACTAGCATTGGACTAGCCACAATTACGTGCATTTGCATCCATCATACACATATATAAGTAATATGCATAATTAAAGCAAGTAGACATGTGAGCATGTAATTCACATAACACATAACACATAAGCATGCATATCTAGATGCCAAACCCTAAAAAAGCAATTAAACACATAGCACATACGCATGCGAAACATACAAGGCAATTAAGGCCCTAACTATTAAATTTTTTTGGGGGGAAGGCTTACTACAATCTGAAAGGGGAAATAGAAGGAATAAAGCAATTAAATCCCTAACTATTACAATTTTGGCATTCGAGTGCCTCCCAAATGATAAAATTGAAGCCCAAAAATAACTATATGAAATTAAAAAGACCAAAACGAATAAATAAATAAAATGAAAACATTCAAAAGGCATGCAATTAAACACATAAATCACATAAGTACACATAGGGTCAAATAAAGTGCAAATAAAGGGTTAGCGTGTACCTCCCATGAAATGGTGTCCCTAATGAGGCGAAATTACTAATTTACCCTCCAAAATAATAAAAAGGTCAAGGTACCACTTTAATTATCAAATAATCACAGGAAATAAAAATTGACCATGAAACACAAAATAAAAATTAAACACGAAACAAAAACCAATCATGAAATGAAAACACTTAAAAAAAATCATCTATGGAGTGAACAAGAATTTAATTAAAAACTCTAAAATGAAGAACTAAGACTAATGGAATCTACCAAAATCCAATGTTAGACTTTTCAAAAAGGAAGAGAATCCGACTTACTATGATTAAATGACAAATTATTTAAAATTTCTACTGAAATCCAAACCAAAACTATAAATCTACTAACCATTATTAAACCTTCAAAACCATTATGAATGATCCACTAAAAATTAACCCAAAAAGAAGAAGGATAAAACCTTATCAAAGAATTGACATTTAAAGTGACAAAGAGGACTATTTTTCAATTATCAAGGGCCTTAGTGGATTTAAGCATGATTTAAGGGGTTAGAATACAATTTTCTTTTCAACATGCATGCAACTACGTAGGAAAAGACTTAGCTCTTATTTCTGCAATAAATCTACTCCAGCCGCGGCTTTCTTCCATTTCATTATGGAAGAGAAGTTTGATGAATATCTAGATTTTTAAGCAAAACAAGTAAACACAGCAAGTCCTAATCATCCATTCAACCGAGCATTACATTTTGTTTGCCGCAAAATCAGAGCCGGGAGTCTGAGTTGCTTAACAGCAAAAGAAACGGCAAGAGACGCAAGCTCTTATAAGTTTCTTGGTTCAGACACTTAAAATGCAGCAAGGATGGAAAGCAAGAAACTTAGGATAGACATGCATAACTGAACCACAAATCATAGACCTTAATCAAACTAAAACTTCAGCAACAAAACCAGAGAACTTTGACATCCGAACAAGCAACGAACACTTCAAAAATAGGAACGGAACATGCCATTTCCTTCACTGGTTTCGTCTGCAATTTTTTCTGGTTTTTACTGCAAGTTTTTCTTTGTTAACATGTCAAAACTTCGGGGTTCTGATTTTAAACAACAAACATCATAGAAAAATCCAATCATTTAATCCAACAAATCTTCACAATAACTCTTCTACAACTCCCCTGTATTGGCTCTAACCGAACACCAACCGAAAGGAAAATGAAGTCCCAGCCAAATCGTGCAGCCGATGTTTTTTTTTTTATTTCTAAAACCCATGCCCAAGATATACAAGACAGGAAAAAGGAAAGCAATGGCAAGGGAAACATCAAAGAGCAAACATGATGAAGCTATGGAACAAGCCAACAAACCAGCGGCAAGAAGGGTGACGGTTCATGCATCTTCTTAGCAGAATCATGGTTTTCTAGACTACAATTTCTGGGTTTTATGCTATTTCTCTTGGCTAAACATGGCAAACATCAAACCTTGGATCTTGAAGCAACAAACATCATAGCAACTCAATCATTCCAACATACAAAAATTTCAATCAGCACAATGTACTCTCCTGGGTTGACTTTGTTCAACAAATTCAAGCAGCCATGAACTTAATCAAAAGAAAAACTTGCGGCTTCCTCTGATAAACCTCCTGTAGGAAAGAAAAATCCCGACCTTCTGTCCCCAAATCCAAGCGAAACCCACAAAGTCCTCAACCAAAACCAAGATAAAACCCAACCTTCCTCTAATATCAAGACCCAGCCATGACACGAAAAGTGCTAGATGGAATGCAAAAGAAACAGATAGAGTCGGCTCTAGATTTTGGAAACAAAAAAGGTAAGAAAAACAAAAGCCATCAGACCTGGCTATACCCAAAGCACAGAAAAACAGCGAGGAAAAGAAACTACTTTGGCTTGCACAAGCAAGTGAACACAAGAAAACAGCATACTGTCTCGCAAAAATCATCCAAGCATCAAGCTTTTACTCTAGCAATCAAGACTCAGTGTAAGACTCCAGAATTTCTGGTTGCGTAAACTGGATTTCATATGAAATGGAAACAGGCAAGAAAAAAAAGGGTTTGAAGGCTACCTGTTCACCGCCTTTGAATCTGAAACTGCAGCTTGAGTTCGACTCCGAAGAAGAAACCGGAAGCTACGTTCTCAGCCTTGGATCTCCTCTTCCCCTTGTTTTTCCTTGAACCTCTCGGTTCCTCAGCCAACCCTCTGTCTTTCCTTCCGTCTTCCCTCTTTTCTCTCGGCCGTAAGTTTTTCTATAACTCACTCTTGCTCTGTTTTTTTTTTGTTTCTCCTGAACCTAGCCGCTCCCCTCTTGCTCCTCTCTCGGTCTCACTCTGCCGTCATCCCCGAACTTCCCCGATTCTCCCCTTTTCTCTTCCCTTTTATACAGCCCTCAGAAAACTAAACCCTCTCAATGACGGTTTGGATGAAGTCGGCTGCCTTTTGGGGAACCATCTGATGGTTCTTGATATTCAACCATTGAGATTTCTAGACTAAGCCAGGTGGTCTGTACTGTGATCATCGGACGGAGCTAACTCAAGCAAAAATAGCCGAGAAATGCAGCTGCAAATTTCTTCTGCTGCGGCTGAAACCAAACGTGGTTTTTTTTTCCCTTTTTTTTTTGTCAATTACTTAAATAAATAATCAATAATACAAAAATAACAATTTAAACAAACTTAAATAAAATGTACAAAATTAGTAACCAAAAGATAAAAAATAAAAAGCTACGATTTTCCTCTTTTTTCTCTTTTTTTAATAAAAAGGAATAAAACATATTTTTCCCTAATTTTCTCTTTTTTGGCAAAAATTTATGCTAAAAAGTCTTATAATAAATAAAATAAATAAATAAATAGCTAAGAGGGCAAAAATGAATAATAAAAATAATAGATAATAATAATCTAAAAAATACTAAAGTGCTATATAAATGCTAAAAGTCTAAGAACTAAAAATCATGGAATTAAGAGAATTATTACTAAAAATAAAATAAAAATAAAATTAGGATAAAGATTATTTTTAAAATTTGGTGTCTACATTTTATTTTTAGTTTTCTTATATTTTTGGAGTTTTTGTTAAGTGTTAGTGTCATTTAGTGATTTGTTATTGTTGTGGCAGGAAGCTGGCAGTTAGACGTGTCCACGCTAGGCGGTCACGCCTAAAGAAGGATGTTTTAATTTGTCGGACAGAAAACTACCCAGCAGTTAGCCGTCGCCAAGTGATCATGCTTAAGGAAGACAATTCACGTCGGCAGTCAGAAGACTCTCTAGTAGTTAGGCGTGCCCACGCCAGGTGGTCATGTTTAAGAATCTTAATTTCGGACAGTTGGTCAGAAGACTCGAAGGCAATTAGGCGTGCCCACGCCTAATACAGGGGTTCCTTTATTCCAAAAAAAACCCATGGTTCTTCTTCTTTTTTCTCTTTTTCTTTCCTTTTCTTTCTTTTTCTTTCTTTCTTTTCCTCTTCCCCCTTTCCCGCTGCTGCCTTCGCCCATTTTCCGCCGCTGCTCCGTTGCCACCGCACCGAGCACCTCCCCAAGCCGCTCCATCCGCCGTCTTCGTTCAGCCACCGCTGCTAGCCATCGTTCACCATCGGCGCTCTCCCTCTCCTCAGTCCCTCACTGCTTGTTCTCATCTCTTCTCAAACAAAGGATAAAAGGAAGAACCGACCAATTTCACCTATGCCATAGCTGCTCGAGACCCTCCATTACGTGCTCAGGGAAGTTTCGTTGTCCCCTTTGTTTCGTATTATATTCTTTATCTCTTACATTGGAGACAATGTAAGATTTAGGTATGGGGGAAGTAGGATATTGGTATTTTATTGAAAAGTGCAAGTGTAGGCATTTTTGTTGGAATTTTTTATTTGACTTAGTCAAATTTTATCCAATTTTTGCCTATCTTTGTGCATATTGATTTGAGCAAAAGCCATTGTTTGAATTTGATTATTTGATTTGTTAATCTCATGCTTGAGGACAAGCATGGTTTAGGTGTGGGAGAAATTGTTAGGTCATAATTTATTGCTAAATTTATAGTTATTCGTCCCTAGATTATAGCCAAATATTGCGTTGATTGATGGATTGTATTTATATTTGGTTAATGGTTTTAAATTGTAGGAAAAAGAGCAAAACGTGACAAAAAGAGGCAATCTTCCCACTAATTTGATGGTGGCACGTTCGGGATCGATTTTCAAGTTCGATTCAAACTTTCGGTAGCTTTAGAAGAAGATTTGGAAGACTTGAATTCTAATTATTAGTCTTATGGTTGAATTAGGAAACTTGAAATACTTTCTTTTGTGGTTTATTTTTCTATTTATGAGACCAGTTTTATTTGGTAGTAGACTTCCATTAGGGAACAAAAAGAATAAGGAAAAGTCGGATTCCCGCGTAATCAAGAGTTTGGCCACCAACAATCTCGCGAGAAGATTTGAGTAGTTTCGGCCGCAAGGGAAGCAAAAAGGGAGCCGTCACTTGCTTTGTCTAATTCGACTTGCTTTCATTAGTTTTTAGAGGAAAACCAATTGCAACCGGATTCTATGGAGTCTGGCGGAATTTCTTCTAGGATGCGTAGCTAAATCTCCATTTTCTAGTCGAAGGTCAATTTAAAAATTCGGTTACAAACATCTGTGAGATTGAATTATTTTACTTATTTCTTTTATACATTGGTATTTATATATTTTCTGCTTTTAATTGTTATAGCTTCTGTGTATGATTGAATAATGTGCAATATTTGATTATTCACGTAGGCTATTTTGCTAATTGGGGATTGCAGAATCCGTAATTGTTCGATTACCTTCGTCCCGGTAGCAACTGGCGTAATTGGGTTTGTATGAGGAAAACATACGATCTAGTTTAAACGAACCCTTATAGCGTGTTTGTTAGTTAGGATTGGACTTTTCTAATTATTAATGCAATCGAGAAATTGTGAGGACTCGAAAATTTTCTTATTTTTTTCATCTTATTTTATTGGTTTATTTAAAAATTTATTCACCCGTTTTCTCCGAATAATTTATTTCAATCATTTTCAATTCATTTACATGGAATAAGGTCTCACTGATGTTTTAAAAATGTTCCGTTAACAAATTTATTTTTTGGAGGCTCGTTTAGTAAGGAATGACGAGTATACGTTTTTTGAGGCAAAATTCGATTTGAGAATGCAATAATCTTGAAGAATTAAGAATGACTAATAGTAGACTAAGAAAAGTTAATTGAGAGATTAGATGTGAGTAAGTTAAAATTTAGCTTATACCGTGTGCGCGTCGAAAGTTTTCTGAAAGTCGCGCTGGCACAAACTAATTGGTGATTTGAAGAATTAATATAGACTCATGTGAGGACTCATGTTTTTATTTCTAAAATAGTTATTTTTATGATTAATTACCCTAATATTAGTTACTTATATTATCGTTACAAGAATTTCATTTAGATTTCGCCTTATTGCGCGCGAATCGAAAGTTCGCATAAATCGAGTCGGAGAGGCTAAGTGGAGATTTAAGAAATTTATTCTAAACTAGTAAGAGCGAATAATTATTATGTTAAAGGAAGTGCATTAGAGGTTTAGTGCACAAGTGAAACAAACCCGAGAGAAAACGGACACGAAACGTGCGCGCACTATTCTTGGTTGACTTTTGGACAAACTTTGGCCACAAGACAACCAAGCTTCTCAAGGAAGGTTCATTGATCAAATCACTCTCTCTCTCCTCACCTCCTTGCTCGGCCAAGACACTCCAAAGAAGAAGAAAAGAACTCTCTCCATCTTCACCTCATTTCTTCCTCCAAATCACCTTAAACTTTGCATCCAACTTGCAAATCACTTGGAGATTCACTTGGACTAGGAAGGAAACATCTTTCTCATGGTTTCTTGGAGCTTTTGGAGACCCAAAATTTCTGGTTTTCCATCATCTAAGAGGTAGTAATCATCCAACCCTTGAAACTTGGTTTTAGTGAGTTACATTTGGTCTTGAAGCTTGTAGCTTCAAGTGAGTATTGTTATTTGGTTGAAAATGATTGGAGTGGGCTCTATGAAATCCCACAATTGATATATTGGACTGATATGGTGATTATGTATGTTGTTGGTGTTAATTATGTGTTAAACAAGAGGATATAAGTTGGAAAAGTGGAAGGAAAATCAAAGGGAAGTTGCATGGAGAGAGGCCGAATTCTGTCCTATTTTTGTTGAAGCTATAACTCAAATTTTTTGTGATCAAATGACCTTGAATCTAATGTTGATATGTTGTATAGGTTGTGTGAAAAGTTTCCACCAAAAATCACTTGATTTGGTTGGGTAAAAGTTACATTTTTGAAACATGTTCAAACCTGGAAAACGTGTATAGAGGTACTCTGGCATTAAAGTTTAAACGATCATAACTCTATGCTCCGATGTCAAAATCAAGTGCTGTTTGTGGAATTTGAAACTAGACACTTTCAGTTTTCTATCTCCTAATTCGACTTGAGTGAACCGTACTAGCTCTTCAAAGTTACCTGTCCTGTTTCACTACTATGCTAGAGAGTCAATAATGTGTTGGGATTTGTTGCTTGAATCTGAGCTAGCTATGGACTGAATTTTAAAATGATTTATTCTGATGAATTGTAGCCCTATGAATGTAGTTTCCAACACTACCAACCATGCCCGATTCCAAGTTGAATTGAGTGAGTTGTGGCCAAATTACAGAACTGCATCCGTGATAGAAAATCCTAAATTTTGGCTAGCCGAATGGCTTAACTTGAATTGGGACTTGTTATTTTGAAACTTTTGATGTCAATCACCTACCAACTATATGTTAGATGTTTCTTAGACCTTTTCTTCATAAATGAACCATGTTTGAGTTGATTTCATTGAGCAAAAAGTTGGAAAGAGAAAAATGGAAGCATAAGGCCGATTTGCCTTGGAAATTCCTGGAACTTTAGTGGTCTTGTTAGTTGACTTCCCGTGTGAATTTTTAAATAAAATTTGACAGAGGAGTAGCCCTTATATGGTAGTGTAATCATACCAAATTTGGTGCCATTCCAAGTCTATTTCGATGCCCAACTAAAGTCCCAAAGTTTGTGTTTCAAATCTGGAAAATTGCCCAATGGTCTTCATTTTGAACCAACTTTGAGCTGCTATATCTTGGCGCTCAAAACTCCGATTCTGGTTCCATTTGATGTGTGTTTAAAACCTTGATTGTAACTCTAATTGATTTTCAAATTTGAGAGGCTATTTCGCATTCTGTGAATTTTGCCGAATTTCCAAAGTTTGCCAAAAACCAACCTCGAATCTGTCTTGGAAGTGCAAGTCAGTAGTTTTAGCCCAAAATTTGAGTATCTTCCATTTAGAATCATGGAAAAGTGTCTTCTAAGAACTTTTACTACTTTGGAAGTAGTTTCCAACGGTACCAATTTTGGACCTACGGAGAGTGAGATATGATTTTTCAAAGAATGAACCTCAAATCTGAAATTTCTAAACTTAAAGGAAATTGAGTTTTTAGAACTCTCCATTTCTCTTCGATATTGCTTGACCGTTTTACACTTGATTTCAAAGAGAAAAATTAGATTTTCCTTGTATTAATAAACCCCACTTTAGAGTCTCGATTTACGAGTAATTAAGACTCATTTTCATAATATTTTCTTAGATTATACAAGAGTACAATCTTTCTTGATAATTGGGGGTTTTAAGCGATAGTGTGTGATAAATAATTATTGTTTGCTCAGGCATTCAAGAGGACCTTATAGCGGACGCTTAAACACTTGATTGTGAACCACTCTCTCATTTTGACTAGGTGAGTGTCAAATGCATATTAAATGCTTATGTGATTGAAATGTGAATTGTACAAGTGTTATACATGATACGTAAACTTGTCGAGACGAGTGTGTATTTTATCGCCCTCGTTCTCCTTTAAGTGATGCTACAGTTAAAATGTGCTATGTGAATTGATATTCGAATTGTGTGAAGTGAATTGTTATGAAAATTAAGTGAAATGTTGCTATTGCCAACCATATTTGTGTTGTGATGTCGAGTGGAGTGAACCTCCTCGACTTATGTGTATATACGTGAGGACACCCTCGTCCTCTCTTTCTTTTAATTATGCAATACTTGTTACATGAATACACATGATCGGTAATTGTTCATAAACATGTTTAACTCGTAAGCCCTAAGCGGATGCATGTGCCACACCGATTCGGGTGGGAGGTGCCTCTCATACCGTCTCAGTGCTATAATAGTTTCTCTGAGCGATAGCATATACCACACCAATTTGGGTGGGAGGTACCTCTCATGTCGACTCAAAACCCTAAACAAATAATCGGTTCTCTGAGCGATAGCATGTACCACACCGATTCGGGTCGGAGGTACCTCTCATGTCGACTGAGTACCATAAACAATTGTAATCGATTCCCTGAGCGATAGTGTGTATCACACCGATGCGGGTGGGAGGTACCTCTCATGTTGACTCAGAATCATAAATAAAGTATAAGTCGATTGGAGCGATGTCTCATCGACGACTGAGCGATAGTATGCACCACACCGATTTGGGTGAGAGGTGCCTCTCATGTCGACTCAGAACCATAAATGGAATAAGTGAAATTCTACTGAGTTAATTACCTACCCGATTGACGGAGTATCATCACGTGAAAGTTCTTGATCGTGCAAGTGGAAATTAGCTCCTAAGAGCTCCTGCATCCTACTTATGTGTATTTTATTATAAATTGTGAATTACTTGAATGTTATAACTTTCATTACTGTGTAAGTGCTATTGTTATTTGAACTACGTGTGTTGCATGTTTTCTTGGCCTCACGAGCATTTGCTCACCCCATTAGCTTTGTTTTCCTTAATAGGAGCCGAAATGGAAGGAATTATGGAGAGGTCGACTTGATGGCCTTTTTTATTAGAAATTCGAATGCACTTGATTAGACGACTCTTGGAGACTGTATTTTACGGAAAGTGATGTACTTTTGAGAACTTGAGTTATAAAACTTGAAAGTTTGTTTAAGTGACTTTTCTTACTTCAACTGTTATTCCTTAGTTGTTTATCTTAAGTTTGAATTGAAATTGCATCGAATCTTGGCGAGAGTTGGACAGGTGTCCCGCGGATACCCTTGTGTTCGCGCTTGGGAGAAGTGGGGGCGTCGCAGAAATTAAATCCTATGGTCGTATTTAAGGTTGTCTATTGGTTAGAAAAATAGTCAACGGTCGTACCTTGGCTATTAATAAAGTAAGGAAACGTTGGCTATCAGAGCTTGTTGATGGGTATAACCAATCTGGTAATGAGTAATTGAATTATCTTTGCATCGATGATCAGTTGAATGGACCGTATCTCAAAAGTTATACTTTTGGCTAGAGTCGTATTGGTTATTGATTAATTCCTGTTTATTTCTATTAGTTATTTTATTAGTTGGTTAATTAGTTATTTTATATTTTCTAAAAATTCCCCATCTCTGGACTGCAAAAGAAATAAGTTATCCCCAATCCCTGCGGATTCGATCCTACTCACTACTATATATAAAATTTATATTTTTCTCGAGTAGGTATTTATTATTGCACAGGTTCGACTCCTATCAATTTTTGGCGCCGTTGCCGAGGACTGGTGTCAGATTAATTTGTTTCTTTTTGAGTTCATCTTGTTTTTATTTTTTTTATTTTTATTTTTTTTATATGTAGTTTATGGCTGGTAACATTCCGTATTTTGGTGATAGACTAAATTTTATTTCTAGAAGGAGTTATGAGACTCGTGCTTTTTCTAATGATCATTGGGCTGTTGCAAATTGTGAAACTTATTTTGCCTCAGATCTTTCAACCGACATGTGTTCTGCATTTCAAGATGGTCTAAGTACTCCAATAGATACTTTTAGAATTTTTTCACCTCAATATCAAATGTGATATGACCCTTATTGAAACGGGTACGATCAAGGATGGTGGGATGATTCCAATTTTAATTATGCGACCAGGCCAGTGAGTTTCCAACAACAAGAGTCTCAAGAAACGTCATCTACGATAGGCATGTCTCTTGAAAAAATGATTGAATCACTAGCTACTAACACATATCTATTTCAACAGGAGACACAAAGGATGATTAAAGAGATGGAAGAAGGAAGGCGTGAATTGGCATCTATAATGAGTAAATTGATTTCTCCAATTTATGAAGAATTACCCTCACAAACCATCAACGACCTTAAAGAAGGTGAGAGTACAATTATCCTGACAAATAACATGGAACTGCAAGAGTCTCAAGATGAAAAATCTAAAGATGCAGTTGAAAAGGGAATTGAATTGCAAAAAATGGGACCCCAATATCAAATGGTTCAAGTGAATGAATTCAGTGAACAATCTCCAAATGTGGTGTAATCTCCTCCATTCCTTAATCAATATTTTCTTCTGACTTTTATTCTTTAATTCCTGTTGGTGAGATTAATTTTGTTATACCAGAAAATTTTGAATTTCATGACAGGAGTGAGCTAAGAGTTATGATGGCAAAATATCTCAAACCAGTAAGTGTTCGTGATGAAAGAGTGAGTGAAGAATTAATATTCTTGTTGACTTGTTTGGCGTCAGCTACTAATTCATGGAAGATCGTATCTCGTATGCTCAAGAATTACTCTATGTACGAGGGTTATTAGGGATACATAGAAGATGAAGCACTGAAACGAATTATATGATTTTATCCTCTGTGAATAAAAATGGCAATATCTAGCCAAAGACATTAAAAAAAGGCACTGCTTGGGAGGCAACCCAGGGTTTTTTTTTTAATTTTCTTATATTTTTGAAGTTTTTATTAAGTGTTAGTGTCATTTAATGATTTGTTATTGTTGTGGTAGGAAGCTGGCAGCTAGACATACCCACGCTAAGGGGTTACACCTAAGGAAGGAAGTTTTAATTTGACGGACAGAAGACTACCTAATAGTTAGGCGTGCCGGCGCCAAATGATCACGCTTAAGGAAGACAATTCACGTCGGCGGTCAGAAGACTTTCTAGTAGTTAGGCGTGCCCACGCCAGGTGGTCACACTTAAAGATCTTAATTTCGGACGGTTGGTCAGAAGAGTCGAAGGCAGTTAGGGGCGCCAACGCCTAACACAGGGGTTCCATTATTCAAAAAAAAACCCATGGTTCTTCTTCTTTCTTTTCCTTTCTTCTTCTTTCTTTCTTTCCCTTTTTCCCCTTTTCCGCTGCTGCCTTCACCCACTTTGTTGTCCGCTGCTGCGCCATTGCCACCGCACCGAGCACCTCCCCAACCCGCTCCATCCGCCGTCTGCATTCAGCCACCGCTGCTATCCATTGTTCACCACCGGTGCTCTCCCTCTCTTTAGTCCATTACTGTCTGTTCTCATTTCTGCTCAAACAAAAGATAAAAGGAAGAACCGATCAATTTCACCTATGTCACAACTGCTCGAGACCCTCTATTACGTGCTCAGGGAAGTTTCGTTGTTCCTTTTGTTTCGTATTATATTCTTTATCTCTTACATTGAGGACAATGTAAGATTTAGGTGTTATCCAATTTTTGCCTATCTTTGTGCATATTGATTTGAGCAGTAGCCATTGTTTGAATTTGATTATTTGATTTGTTGTTCTCATACTTGAAGACAAGCATAGTTTAGGTGTGGGAGAAATTTATAAGTCATAATTTATTAATAAATTTATAATTATTATTCCCTTGATTTTAGCCAAATATTGCGTTAATTGATGGATTCTACTTATATTTAGTTAATGGTGCTAAATTGTAGGAAAAAGAGCAAAACGTGACAAAAAGGGGTAATCTTCCAATTAATTTGATGGTGGCACGTTCGGGACCGATTTTCATGTTCGATTCAAACTCTGGGTAGCTTTAGAGGAAGATTTGTAAGATTTGAATTCTAATTATTAGTGTATGGTTGAATTAGGAAACTTGAAATACTTTCTTTTGTGGTTTATTTTTCTATTTAGGAGACTAGTTTTATTTGGTAGTAGATTTCCATTAGGGAACAAAAAGAATAAGGAAAAGCCGGATTCCCGCGTAATGAAGAGTTTGGCTAGCAACAATCTCGCGAGAAGATTTGAGTAGTTTCGGCTGCAAGGGAAGCAAAAAGGGAGCCGTCACTCGCTTGGGCTAATTTGGCTTGCTTTCATTAGTTTTTAGAGGAAAACCAATTGCAACTGGATTCCATGGAGTCTGGTGAAATTTCTTCTAGGATGCGTAGTTAAATATCCATTTTCTAGTCGAAGGTCAATTTGAGAATTCGGTTCCAAATTTCTATGTGATCGAATTATTTTACTTATTTCTTTTATTCATTAATATTTATATGTTTTCTACTTTTAATTGTTATTGCTTCTGTGTATGATTGAATATTGCGCAATATTTGATTATTCACGCAGGCTATTTTGCTAATTGGGGGTAGTGAAATCCGTAATTGTTCGATTACCTCCGTTCCTGTAGCAACTGGCATAATTGGATTTATGTCGGGAAAACATACGATCTAGTTTAAATGAACTCTCGTAGCGTGTTTATTGGTTAGGATTGGACTTTTCTAATTATTAATGCAATCGAGGAATTAAATCCTATGGTCGTACCTAGGGTTGTCTCTTGATTAGAAAAATAGTCAACGGTCGTACCTTGACTATCAATAAAGTAAGGAAAAGTTGGCTATAAGAGCTTGTTGATGGCTATAACCAATCTAGTAATAAATAATTGAATTATCTTTGCATCGATGATCAGTTGAATGGATCGTATCTGAAAAGTTACACTTTTGTCTAGAATCGTATTGGTTATTAATTAATTTCTATTTATTTCTATTAGTTATTTTATTAGTTGGTTAATTAGTTATTTTATATTTTTCAAAAATCTCCCATCTCTGGACTCTAAAAGAAATAAGTTATCCCCAATCCCTGTGGATTCGACCCTGCTCACCATAATATACAAAATCTATATTTTTCTCGGGTAGGTATTTATTATTGCACATGTTCGACTCTTGTTAATTTTTGGCACCGCTGCTGGGGACTGGTGTCTAATTAATTTGTTTCTTTTTGTGTTCATCTTGTTTTTATTTTTTTATTTTTCTCTTATTTTTTTATATATAGTTTATGACTACTAACATTCCGTATTTTGGTGATAGACTAGATTTTATTTCTAGAAGGGGTTATGAGACTCGTGCTTTTTCTAACGATGAATGGGCTGTTGCAAATTGTGAAACTTATTTTGTCTCAGATCATTCAACCGAAATGTGTCCTGTATTTCAAGATGGTCTAAGTGCTCTAATAGATACTTTTGAAAATTTTTCATTTCAATATCAAACGTGGTATGACCCTCATTCAAACGGGTACGATCAAAGATGTTGGGATGATTCCAATTTTAATTATGTGATCAGCCCAATGAGTTTTCAACAATAAGAGTGTCAAGAAACGTCATCTACGTTAGGTATGTCTTTTGAAAAAATGATTGAATCACTAGCTACTAACACATATCTATTTCAACAGGAGACACATCAATTTCAACAGGAGACATAAACAATGATTAAAGAGATGGAAGAAGGAAGGCGTGAATTGGCATATACAATGAGTAAATTGATTTCTCCAATTTTTGAAGAATTGCCCTCACAAACCATCAACGACCCTAAAGAAGATGAGGGTACTATTATCCTGACAAATGACATGGAACTGCAAGAGTTTCAAGAAAAAGAATCTAAAGATGCAGTTGAAAAGGGAATTGAAGTGCAAGAAATGGGACCCCAATATCAAATGGTTCAAGTGAATGAATCCAGTGAACAATCTCCAAATGTGGTGATATCTCCTCCATTCCTTAATAAATATTCTTCTGACTTTTAATCTTTAATTCCTGTTGGTGAGATTGATTTTATTATGCCAGAAAATTTTGAGTTATGATGGCAAAATATCTTAAACCAGTAAGTGTTCGTGATAGAGGAGTGTGTGAAGAATTAATATTCTTGTTGCCTTATTTGGCGCCATCTACTAATTCGTGGAAGGTCATACCTCGTGTGTTCAAGGATTACTCTATTTACGAGGGTTATCAGGAATACATAGAAGATGAAATACTGAAACGAGTTACACGATTTTATCCTCCGTGAATAAACATGGCGATATCTAGCTAAAGGCATTAAAGAAAGGCGCTGCGTGGGAGGCAACCCAACCCTTTTTTTTTTAGTTTTCTTATGTTTTTTGGAGTTTTTGTTAAGTGTTAGTGTCATTTAGTAATTTATTATTATTATGACAGAAAGTTGGCAGTTAGATGTGCCCACGCTAGATGGTCACGTTTAAGGAAAGAAGTTTTAATTTGGCAGACAGAAGACTACGCAACAGTTAGGCGGGCCCGTGCCAAGTGATCGCACTTAAGGAAGAAAATTCACGTTGGCAGTCAGAAGACTCTCTAGTAGTTAGGCGTGTCCACGCCAAGTGGTCATGCTTAATGATCTTAATTTAGGACGGTTGGTCAGAAGATTCAAAAGCAGTTAGGTATGTCCATGCCTAACACAGGGGTTCATTTATTCAAAAAAAAAACCCATGGTTCTTTTTCTTTCTTTTTCTTCGTTCTTTCTTTCTTTTTTCCTCCTTTCCTGCTGCTGCCTTCGCCTGCTTTGTTGTCCGCCGCTGCTCCGTTACCACCGCACCGAGCACCTCCCCAGCCAGCTCCATCCGCCATCTTCGTTCAGCCACCGCTGCTAGCCATCGTTCACCACCGGCGCTCTCTCTCCTCAGCCCCTCACTGTCTGTTCTCATCTCTGCTCAAACAAAGGATAAAAGGAAGAACCGACTAATTCCAACTATGCCATAGCTGCTTGAGACCCTCCATTACGTGCTCAGGGAAGTTTCGTTGTCCTTTTTGTTTCGTATTATATTCTTTATCTCTTATATTGGGGACAATGTAAGATTTAGGGGTGGGGGAAGTAGGATATTGGTATTTTATTGAAAAAGTGCAAGTGTAGGTATTTTTGTTGAAATTTTTTGTTTGGCTTAGTCGAATTTATCAAATTTTTGCCTATCTTTGTGCATATTGATTTGAGCAATAGCCATTGTTTGAATTTGATTATTTGATTTGTTGTTCCCATGCCTGAGGACAAGCATGCTTTAGGTGTGGGGAAAATTGATAGGGCATAATTTATTACTAAATTTATGATTATTCTTCCCTTGATTTTAGCCAAATATTGTGTTAATTGATGGATTCTACTTATATTAGGTTAATGATACTAAATTATAGGAAAAAGAGCAAAACGTGACAAAAATGGGCAATCTTCCAATTAATTTGATGGTAGCACGTTCGGGACCGATTTTCAAGTTTATTTTTCTATTTAGGAGACTAGTTTTATTTGATAGTAGACTTCCATTAGGGAACAAAAAGAATAAGGAAAAGCAAGATTCCCACGTAATCAAGAGTTTGGCCAACAACAATCTCGCGCCAAGATTTGAGTAGTTTCGGCCGCAAGCGAAGCAAAAAGGGAGTCGTCGCTTGCTTGGGCTAATTCGTTTTGCTTTCATTAGTTTTTAGAGGAAAACCAATTGCAATCGGATTCCATGGAGTCTGGCGGAATTTCTTCTAGGATACGTAGCTAAATCTCCATTTTCTAGTCCAAGGTCAATTTGAGAATTCGGTTCCAAACATCTGTGAGATCGAATTATTTTACTTATTTCTTTTATTCATTGGTATTTATATGTTTTCTGCTTTTAATTGTTATAGATTCTGTGTATGATTGAATAGTGCGCAATATTTGATTATTCATGCAGGCTATTTTTGCTAATTGGGGGTCGTGGAATCTGTAATTGTTCGATTACCTCCGTCCCGATAGCAACTGACGTAATTGGATTTAAGTGAGAAAAATATACGATCTAGTTTAAACGAACCCTCGTAGCGTGTTTGTCGGTTAGGATTGGACTTCTGTAATTATTAATGCAATCGAGAAATTAAATCTTATAGTCGTACCTAGGGTTGTCTATTGGTTAGAAAAATAGTCAACGGTCGTACCTTGGCTATTGATAAAGTAAGGAAAAGTTGGCTATCAGAGTTTGTTGATGGCTATAGCCAATCTGGAAATGAGTAATTGAATTATCTTTGCATCGATAATCAGTTGAATGGACCGTGTCTAAAAAGTTGTACTTTTGGCTAGAGTCGTATTTGTGAGGACCCGAATTTTCCTCACTTATAATTCTATTTTAATGGCTTAATTAATTATTTATTCACCCGCTTTTTCCGAATAATTTATTTCAACCATTTTAAATCCATTTATATGGAATAATGTCTCAATTATATTTTTAAACCGTCTCGTTAGTAAATTTAATTTTCTAGAGCTCGTTTAGTGGAAAATAGCGAGTACACATTTTTTGAGATAATAATTGATCCGAGAGTACAATAATCTTGGAGAATTGAGGACTCATGTTTTATTTCTAAAATGGTTATTTTATTAATTACATTAGTAGTAGTTAATTATATAATCGTTATATAAATTTTTCGTAAATTCCGTCTTATTGCACGAGAATTGGAATTTCGCGTATATCGAGTTGGAATGGTTAAACGGAGACTTAAGAAACTTATACTAGACTACTAAGAGTGAATAATTATAGTGTTAAAAGAATTATATTTGGAGGTTTAGTGCACAGGTGTATCAAACCCGAAAGAAAACGGTGGTACGAAACCCTATCGAGTCACTATTAGGGGTTGACTTTGTGCACCAACTTTAAGTTAGCTTCTCCAATACAATTCTTCATTCTTGTTCTCCAAGAATTAGACCACCAAACACTCCTCACTCCCTCAATTTTCGGACGGACCAAGAGACAAGAAAAAGGAAGAAAAAAAACTCCATTGTTTAGCTTCAAATCACCCACCAAATCTCCACCAAATCACCTACAACTTGGAGATCAACTCTAGCTATAAGAAAGGCTTCATCTTGCAGTTTTTCTTGGAGTTTTTGTGGTAAAAATTTCTGGTTTCTTCTTGGGTTTTGAAGGTATAAATATCTTCCCCAAAATTTTTACTTTCTTGTTTCATTTCTTGGTTTTGAAGCTTGTAGCTTCACTCTTCTTGTTGTTGCTTGGATTTGGATGGTTGAAGTGGACTCTATGAACTCCCACCTTGGTTATATAAGAACTTCCATGATGTTTATATGTGTGTTTGTGATGAGTTTTACTAGAAGAAACTAGAAGAGGAAAAAGAAAGAGAGAAAACCGTGAGAGGGAGTAAGAGGCCGAATCTGCCCTGTTGTTGCTCTTACTTGAATTTCAAAAATTTGATGGTTATTGGACTGTGAAACTGATATATATATATATGTTATAAAGTGTGTGTAGAAAGTTTCTACCAGAAATCATGTGAATTGGTTGGATAAAAATTGAATTTTGGCAAGAACAAAATCTGGAAAATGTGTAACAGTGGTCCTCTGGCAGTGTTCTTTGAATGAACATATCTCTCTGTCTGGACGTCAGAATCAAGTACCGTTTGTGGCATTTAAAACTAGACACTTTTAGTTTTCTAACGGTATAAAATGTATCCCCTGATTTGAACTGAGTGAGCCATACTAGTTCTTCAAAATTACCTGTTCTGTTTTATTGCTGTGCTAGAGAGTCAGTGATGTGCTGGAACTTGTTGCTCGAATTTGAGCAAGCTATGAGTTGAATTTCAAAATGATTTCTTCTGATAAATTGTAACCTTTTGAATGTAGTTTCCAAATCCACCAACCATGCTCAATTCCAATATGAATTGAGTGATTTATGGGCTGATTTTGAAAGTGTGATAAAGATGGAAATCTGAAAAAAAATCCCTTCCTTCATGTTGGCCGACAGGTTTAGCTTGATGTGGGAGGTTTTGTTTCGAAATTCTTGATGACCATTATTTGTCAAGTACTCATTAAATGTTTCTAGAACACTGGTTTCACAAATGAACCAAATTGGACTGATTTCATGATACAAAGTGTTTGAAAAGGAAAGTGAACCTTGAGTTGGCAGATTTGCTTTGAAAATTTCACAAAGTTTAGTCGTTTTGTTAACTGACTTCCCGTATGAATTTTTGCATGAAATTTGATAAAGAAGTAGCCCTTATATGGTAGTGTAATAATACCAAATTTGGTGCCATTCCAAATCCATTTCGATACCCAACTAAAGTCTCAAAATTTATGTTTCAAATTTGGAAAATTGGCCAACAGTCTTCAATTTTGAACCAACTTTCAGCTGCGATATCTTGGTGCTCAAAACTCCGATTCTTGTTCCGTTTGTTTTGTTTTAAACTTTGATTGTAACTCTAATTGAATTTCAAATTTCGGAGGCTAGTTCACATTTTGTGAATTTTGCTGAATTTCCGAGGTTCACCAAAAACCAACCCCGAATCTGTCTTGGGAGTCCAAAACATCAACTTGAAAATGAATTTCAAGTGTCTTCCATTTTGAATATCAGAAAAGTGTCTTCTAGGAACTTTTAGTACTTTGGAATTAGTTTCTAATGGTACTAATTTTTCCAATTTTGGACTTACGGAGAGTGAGATATGATTTTTCAAAGATTGCACTTCAAATCTGAAATTTCTGAACTTAAAGGAAATTGAGTTTTTAGAACTCTTCATTTTCCTTCGATATTGCTTGACCATTTTACACTTGATTTCAAAGACAAAAATCAGATTTTTCTTGTAATATTAAACCCCACTTTTGAGCCTCGATTTACGAGAAATTAAGGCTCATTTTCATGATTTTTTTTAGATTGTACAAGTGTACAATCTCCCTTGTTCATAAGGGATTTATAAGTGATAATATGTTATAGCCAATTATTATTTACTCAGGCACTCAAGGGGACCTTCAAAAGGAACTCGAAGCGGACGTCTAAACACTTGTTTGAGCACTTACTTACTTGTTTTGAATTGGTGAGTGTTCCATATAGGAGTACGTGATTTGAATAGTTTTATGACATGTTTACTCCATGGTCATTATGTGTTTAACTGTTAAGTGCTATCGATAATTGCTCCTATGAACTTTTTCATCGTATGTGACTTGAATAGTATTGCTATATGTTTGCCGATTAACCGTGTTACTGGATTACTTGACTACTTGATTACCTGATTACCGAAAATTACGTGTTTATATGACACTACGGCATATTGCTTACGTGTTTAAGTGTTAAGTGTTACTAATAATTGTTCATATGAAATTGCCTGCCGTTTTAAGGCGAGTGTGTACTTTATCTCACTCGACCTACTAAAATGATAAATTTACCGATTTACTTGATTACTTGTGCATGTTGTAAGTTCTAAACTGAACTGGGCCCTGCCCTTGGTTACTAACCTACTCGAGCCAGAACTAAGCTCGGTCGGGTAGGTTGGAACTCTGGGCCACCGTTTCGGTATACTCGAGTACTACCACTGGAGGGATAAGGTAATGGCCAGACAAATCGAGGGGATTTGAAGTTATAAGGTGAAGTTGACCAAAATGGTTCCATTGGAACACCGAATCCTTTAATATGTGTTTATTTCTATATAATGATAACTGTTTCATGTTAATGTGTCAATGTGCAACCTTAAACCATGCATATGTTATGCTCAAATTACTTGAATTATTAGAACTGTTAGAGTGTCTTGGAACTTCACTGGGCTATGTACCTCATTCCACGTTTTTGTTTTCCTTAACAGGGTTCAAGACCGAGAGTGTCCGTGAATAGTATAAAGTTGTTTTCTTTTTTGGAAACTTTAAGTTGTATTGTAGCAGATGGCTGTAGTACATATTCTTTTGGGTTGTATTAAGCTTGAGAGCTAACTAATTGTAAGTATGAGGTGTTCTGGAGTACTTTAAATATATATATTGAAGTTATTTGAAGTATTCCTAGTTTTGAATTATGTATTGTAGTGAATCCCAACGAGAGTTAGGCACGCGTCCCGCCGATACCCTTGGGTTCGCCCTAGGGAGAAGTGGGGCGTCATAGTTGGTATCAGAGCTTAGATTTTAGATCTTTGTAGTGTATCTTAGTAGGAGTGGGCACGGGTCGGGTACCCGCCCCGAACGGTAATTGGCTGACCCGACCCTAACATGTCGGGTCACTATTTTTTTGACCCTAATCTGCTCCGATCTCCTTCCGGTATCCGATCCTCGGATACCCGAAAAATAGGGGCGGGTCATAGGGTACCCGCCCCTATTTTCAATCTATAAATTTCTTTAAAACAATTTATAAACCAATTCCACAAGTCCAATAGGGAAAACATTATTCATTCTCTGGTTATATACTAGCTCGTTTGGGTTTGATACGCATACATATCTGTAGTATGCTTTGCATTTTGTAATCACTGGATAGCTAGCAAAAGTAAACACAAACAAATTAAAGAAAAGATAATTGCATCATTAGGGAATGGTACTTCAACCCCTGACCACTCTGTATTATGGCACAGTAGTATTAAGTAGGAAGGCCAGAGTCACGGAGTACCCTATCAAAAACCAAAAGCAACTGCCTGAAGTGCATAACCAAAATGATTAACAAAACAGATTGATTGTGTAAGGAGCAGAGAGAAGCTGGAGAATTGCCAAACACATAACAGGGACCTAAACAGAGGTATTGTGTCGAAGCAGTATTAACACAAGAAGTGGAAGTGCCAAGAATATAGAAAGCCACCAAAAGAGGTATTGTAACAACAATTTCCCACCTCCTAGCATCGAGCAAGGAGTAGTGTACTGTAATCACTCCAACCAAAATTTTAATAAGGTCCAAACCTACACGTAATATACACCATCACCTGAAGAAGCTGGATAGCCATCAATTAAAGAAGGTCCAAACCTGCAGATGAAGAAGGTCGGCATTTTACAGCTTCTGCTTAAGGCTTGAGAAATCGAAATCGAAACACTCTGTTGCATCGTCTGCTTGAGGGCTGAGACTTGCAGGCTTGAGTTCAACTTGACAAAATTGAAGAGATGGAGAAAGGAGGTCGAGAAGCAGAAGAAGAAAATGAAATGAGTGAAGACGGAAGAGTGTCGGCTGAAGCTGAGGCTAAACCCTGAATGGATGACCGATGGATTGATTTAGCTTAGGAACTTTGGGTTAATAACTTAAAATATTATACAATTACCCCTATATTTTTAATATTTATATATTATACCCCCGGGTCGGGTACCCGCGGGTTTTTACTTTCACGATCCGTATCCGTATCCGAATATTTAGGGTACCCGACCCTATCTGATCCGCTGATTGAAATCGGATCGGGTATCCGATTTTTCGGTGCGAATCGGGTCGGGTCTCTCGGGTTTTTGGATTTTCGGATTTTTTTACCCACCCCTATATCTTAGCCTTAAAATTTTAGGATGCCGGACTGTGGGACTGGTTTGAAAGTTAAGTGACTATTTGTAGGGATGAAAATCAGAGCCGCTTCGCGTGGTCTTTGCGCGGGGTGAGCATGGGCCAAATGGTGTTATGGTCCTTATTATTTGAATGAGTAAAGGTTTAAGTACCCTTCTAGAGTGTAAGCTGTGAATCATGAATGTGATAGTTACAAAACCTTTATCTTGATACTTGGAGAAAAATTAGATATATATGTTGGTTAGGAATCTCAAATGTGGCGATTTACTCTTGGGACCGGCCGGCTCGAGTTGTGAATTACCTTGTTTCGGATTCTTGTACCCGAGTACTTAAGAGTTGAGGGTAATTCTAAGGACTTGAGATCTCCATTTGTGGGGAATAAGAACAAATTGATATTTCACGTGAATAGTTACAGGAAACCAATAATCGTTTGGTTAAGATGATACAATAATTAAGAGCGGGAGGTGGAGAAGATCATAGCCCAGAAGATCCTAGTGTTGGGAATGAAGTTGAACGTGTCAGGGAACGGGAATCATCTAGTTCCAATTAATCTAGTGAAACTTTACTTTTGATCTTTTGTAATGGAATGACGGGAATAGGACTTAAGAGTTTGTACCTTGGAGATTCATGTATTTTTGTTAATCACTTGTTTACTTTTGTTTATTGACCTTGACTTGGTATGTACTTTACTTGACCGTAACTTGTGTTATGATCTGATGAAATCTAGTTTATGTTTGACTTGTATGGTGATAATATTATTTGTGCAAGTGATTTCATTTTTCTTTAAAAGTTGTTACTGGTATGTGTGTGTAGTTCAATTATGGTTTAATGTGAAATTTATGCATATATGAGCTTGCATGTTTAATTATCTTTTTTAAAAGTATTTTCTAGAGTATACGTTTATTTAAACGCAGCTCTTAACTCAAAACTTTGAGAGACTTGTTGAAATACCCTCCATGTATATGTTATTTATTATATATGAGTTTTATTATCCATGCATTGAGTTGCATGATTAATCTTCTTAAACATATTTGAGAAATTTGTAATATGTATTGATGATGATGGCAAAACACATTATTTGAAGTTTCTTACTAAGAAAATTTAGTTTCGAATCATGAAGAAAAGTTCGTATCTTTTAACTCTAATTTTGAAATTGTGAATTGCATTTTACCACACACATATCGAAAATACATTTAAACCCTCGATTATATCTCGTATGTTATGATTGACTTGATTTGAACAAAATTTGATTGGTCGTTTGGGACAAAAAAAACCAGGTCATTTCTAAAATTGTTAATTTTAAAAATCGAATGCCAGTAAATGGTTTTAGACAAATTGAGTCTGAAAATTTTGATAAGCATAGCTAAAAGGGTATGATATTATCCTAGATGTGAATTTCGAGAACGAAATTCTTTTAAGGAGGGAAGGTTGTGAGGACCCGATTTTCCTCATTTTCCTCACTTATAATTCTATTTTAATGGCTTAATTAATTATTTATTCACCCATTTTCTCCGAATAATTTATTTCAATCATTTTAAATCCATTTATATGGAATAATGTCTCAATTATATTTTTAAACGTCTCGTTAGTAAATTTAATTTTATAGGACTCGTTTAGTGAAAAATAGCGAATACACATTTTTCGAAACAATAATCGATCCGAGAGTACAATAATTTTGGAGAATTGAGGACTCATGTTTTATTTCTAAAATGGTTATTTTATAATTAATTACATTAGTAGTAGTTAATTATATAATCGTTATATGGAATTTTCGTAAATTTCGCCTTATTGTGCGAGAATTGGAATTTTGCGTGTATCAAGTTGGAATGGTTAAACGGAGACTTAAGAAACTTATACTAGACTACTAAGAGTGAATAATTATAGTGTTAAAAGAATTATATTTGGAGGTTTAGTGCACAGGTGTATCAAACCCAAAAGAAAACGGTGGTACGAAACCCTATCGAGTCACTATTAAGGGTTGACTTTGTGCACCAACCCTAAGTTAGCTTCTCCAATACAATTCTTCATTCTTGCTCTCCAAGAATTAGACCACCAAACACTCCTCACTCCCTCGATTTTCGGACAGACCAAGAGACAAGAAAAAGGAAGAAGAAAAACTCCATTGTTTAGCTTCAAATCACCCACCAAATCACCCACCAAATCACCTACAACTTGGAGAGCAACTCTAGCTAGAAGAAAGGCTTCATCTTGCGGTTTTTCTTGGAGTTTTTGTGGTAAAAATTTCCGGTTTCTTCTTGTTTTTTGAAGGTATAAACATCTTCCCCAAAAGTTTTACTTTCTTGTTTCATTTTTTGGTTTTGAAACTTGTAGCTGCACTCTTCTTGTTGTTGCTTGGATTTGGATGGTTGAAGTGGACTCTATGAATTCCCACCTTGGTTATATAAGGACTTCTATGATGTTTATATGTGTGTTAGTGTGTTTGTGATGAGTTTTACTAGAAGAAACTAGAAGAGGAAAAAGAAAGAGAGAAAACCGTGAGAGGGAGTAAGAGGCTGAATCTGCCCTGTTGTTGTTCTTACTTGAATTTTGAAAATTTGATGGTTATTGGACTGTGAAACTGATATATATATGTTATAAAGTGTGTGTAGAAAGTTTATACCAAAAATCATGTGAATTGGTTGGATAAATATTGAATTTTGGCAAGAACAAAATTTGGAAAACGTGTAACAGTGGTCCTCTAGCAGTGTTCTTTGAATGAACATATCTCTCTGTTTGGACACTTGTAGTTTCTAACGGTATAAAATGCATCCCCTGATTTGAACTGAGTGAGCCGTATTAGTTCTTCAAAATTACCTGTTCTGTTTTATTGTTGTGCTAGAGAGCCAATGATGTGCTGGAACTTGTTGCTTGAATTTGAGCTAACTATGAACTGAATTTCAAAATGATTTCTTCTGATAAATTGTACCCTTTTGAATGTAGTTTCCAACACCACCAACCATGCTCAATTCTAGTTTGAATTGAGTGAGTTATGGCCTGATTTTGAAAGTGTGATAAAGCTGGAAATCTGGAAAAATCCCTTCCTTCATGCTGGCCGACAGGTTTAGCTTGATGTGGGAGGTTTTGTTTCGAAATTCTTGATGTCCATTGTTTATCAAGTACTTATCAAATGTTTCTAGAACACTGGTTTCACAAATGAACCAAATTGGACTGATTTCATGATACAAAGTGTTTGAAAAGGAAAGAGAAGCTTGAGTTGGCAGATTTGCTTTGAAAATTTCACAAAATTCAGTCGTTTTGTTAACTGACTTCCCGTATGAATTTTTACATGAACTTTGACAGAGAAGTAGCCCTTATATGGTAGTGTAATCACACCAAATTTGGTGCCATTCCAAGTCCATTTCGATACCCAACTAAAGTCCCAAAATTTATGTTTCAAATCTGGAAAATTGGCCAACAGTCTTCAATTTTGAACCAACTTTGATCTGCTATATCTTGGTGCTCAAAACTCCGATTCTTGTTCCGTTTGCTGTGTTTTAAACTTTGATTGTAACTCTACTGGAGTTTCAAATTTCAAAGGCTAGTTCACATTCTGTGAATTTTGCCGAATTTCCAAGTTTCACCAAAAACCAACCCTGAATCTATCTAGGGAGTCCAAAACAGCAACTTGAAACCGAATTTCGAGTGTCTTCCATTTTTAATCTCAAAAAGTATCTTCTAGGAACTTTTAGTACTTTGGATTTAGTTTCCAACGGTACCAATTTTTCCAATTTTGGACTTACGGAGAGTGAGATATGATTTTTTAAAAATCGCACTTCAAATCTGAAATTTCTGAACTTAAAGGAAATTGAGTTTTTAGAACTCTTCATTTTCCTTCGATATTGCTTGATCATTTTACACTTGATTTCAAAGACGAAAATCAGATTTTTCTTGTAACATTAAACCCCACTTTTGAGCCTCGATTTACGAGAAATTTGGCTCATTTTCATGATATTTTCTTAGATTGTACAAGTGTACAATCTCCCTTGTTAATAAGGGATTTATAAGTGATAATGTGTTATAGCCAATTATTATTTACTCAGGTACTCAAGGGGACCTTCAAGAGGAACTCGAAGCGGACGCCTAAACACTTGTTTGAGCACTTACTCACTTGTTTTGAATTGGTGAGTATTCCATATAGGAGTACGTGATTTGAATAGTTTTATGATATGTTTACTCCATGGTCATTATGTGTTTAACTGTTAAGTGCTACCGATAATTGCTCCTATGAACCCTTTCACCGTATGTGACTTGAATAGTATTGCTACATGTTTACCGATTAACCGTGTTACTGGATTACTTGACTTCTTGATTACGTGATTACCGAAAATTGCATGTTTATATGAAATTATCGCATATTGCTTATGTTTTTAAGTGTTAAGTGTTACTAATAATTGTTCATATGAAATTTTCCACCGTTTTAAGGCGAGTGTGTACTTTATCTCACTCGACCTACTAAAATGATGAATTTATCGATTTACTTGATTACTTGTGTATGTTGTAAGTTCAAAGCTGAACTGGGCCCTGCCCTTGGTTACTAATCTGCTCGAGCCAGAACTGACCTCGGTCGGGTAGGTTGGAACCCTAGACCACCGTTTCGGTATACTCGAGTACTACCACAGGAGGGATAAGGTGATGACCAGACAAACTGAGGGAATCTGAAGTTATAAGATGAAGTTGACCGAAATGGTTCCACTGGAACACCGTATCCTTCAATATGTGTTTATTTCTGTATAATGATAACTGTTTCATGTTAATGTGCCAATGTGCAACCTTGAACCACGCATATGTTATGCTCAAATTACTTGAATTATTAGAACTGCTAGAGTGTCTTGGAACCTCACTAGGCTGTGTAGCTCATTCCACGTTTTTGTTTTCCTTAATAGGGTTCAAAACCAAGAGTGCCCGTAAATAGTATTAAGTTGTTTCCTTTTTTGGAAACTTTAAGTTGTTGTCGCGCCCCATTTTTTAAAATAAAGAAAAATGAATTTTGGATTATTTTTGAGTGAAAAATGAGTTTTTGATTTTTTAGAAAATAAAGAAAATTGGTCTAAATGGAACTTGAAAATGCGACGATTTTGACCCAAAATAATAGTTTAAAAAGGGTTTTTGAATGAAAAAATGGAGTCGCCACTTGATATTGAGTTAAGGTGTTCCAAGTCACCTAAAAATAAATTTTTAGATAAAATTATGGAAAACCTTTTTTAAACGACTCCTATATCTACGAAAATCAAAGAAAAGATTCGAGAGTCACATTGGAAGAAAGGGAAGGCAAGGATAAAGAATCCGAGGTACCTTTTCAACCTAGCCAAGGTTAGTTGCGTGATTTAGTCAAAGATTTTCTTATTTTTAACCTAAGAATTTGTCACATTTGGATGTACTATATGAATGCAAAACCTAGACCTAGGAGGGTGGGGGGTCGGAATTTCTCTTCAAAATTTAATTGGTGCAAATCACATTAATTATGATGCCCAAATAGTGACTCTTTGGAGAGGTCACGAATAATGCAAAAATATGAGACTATAAAAAAAGAAAAAGGATAAAATAATTATACGAATATACATGACCTACAGGAATGCATCATGTCGGGTACGGGAGACTAATGTTCGTGACTCAATTTTCCCTTTCGTAGAGGGAATACGAGTGTGTTAAGGTTAGAAAGCCAAACTCGTCCATATCCCATATTCAAGGGATTTTTCCTAATCTAATCAAGCAAATGTACTAATCTATCTCTAATTTTTCTTATATGAAATGCAAATCTAATGTTATGTCTTATATAATTATATAAAGAAAAATATAAAAATAGGGGATATGAATATAAGAGGGAATATGAGGAAAAATAAATACATATATGTACGGGGAGTATTTATATATAAGGGGGGAATTATGGGATGAGGAATATAGGTATAAAGGGAAATATGCAAAAAATGATAGAAGACCCTAAAGTATGCATGAAAATGTGATGTTTTATCACACAAGCATGATCTAAAGCGTGGAGGGTTCCTAAGGGTCTAGCGTTGGACTAGCCCATATTTCTACTTTATCACTAGCGTTGGACAAGTGAGAAATCAGACAAAAGAACCACAACTAGCGTTGGACTAGTGTGGTATTGAGAAATGGATCACAACTAGCGTTGGACTAGTGTGATAACATGTCACATATTAATTATAACTAAATTAATCATGTAAAGCTTGATAAAAGCATGTAAACACATATATCACATAAACACATAACACATAATCATGATATCTAGATGCAAAACCCTAAGAAAGCGGTAACACATAGCACATAGGCATGCAAATCAGACAAAGCAAAATAAAGCAAATAAAGCCCTAACTATTACACTTGGGGCCCTAACTACAATCTAAGGGGGGAAGGAATGAAATAAATAAATAAATAAATCCCCTAACTATTACATATTCTATCTAAATATAGGTCTTGAACCTAACTATTACAACTTTGGCATTCAAGTGCCTTTCACATAATTACATTAAAATAAACGCACAAAATTAAAGTAAAATTAAATAATTAAAGAAATAAATGAATGAAAATGAAATAAAACATTAAAAATCATGCAATTACACACATAAAACACATAAGTGCACATAGGATCAAATAAATCAGAAATAAGGGATAGAATGTACCTCCCTGGAGTTGGAGCCCTAATGACACGCATTTACTTATTTAACCTCCAAAATAATAAAAGGGGTCAAGGCATCACTTTAATTAAGTAACATGTAACGAAAATTAAACACCAACTGAAAATTAAACACGAAATAAAATCAAGAGCGAAATAAACCATCTGAGTGTAAGAAATTAAAGCAAACACAATCCAAATTCCAAAACAATTTAAAGGTTTTAAGAGTCAAAAATGAAATACCAAATTTAATGGTTTAAGATGGGATTTATCGAAATCAAATGTTAAAACTTCACAAAAGAGGAAAGGAAACCTATTTATTATAATTAAACAACAAATTACTCAAAGTTCTACTAAAAATCAAAATTAAACTATAAGTCCCTAAAAGTTATTAAACCCCAAATTTCATCTTAAAATTCACTAAAAATTTACCCAACAATCCCATTAAATCACATCAAAGGAAAAAGACTAGTTAAAGGGACAAAATTGATCAAATTATCCAATTGATTGGGCCATAGTGGCGTTAGGTGGAAACAATAGGGAACGAAGTGCAATTTAGACAACATATGCATGCATGCAAACAAGTTGTTTTGCTTCTATTTTTCTGCTGCAATTTTCATCCGAGAGCTTTTGTAACCCCATGAAAACTTTCGGCAAACAAGATTCATGCAAAACTTTGATCCATCTCCAATTAAACATGGCTAAACACCTATTAACAATGGGATTCTTGGAAGACTTTCATGCAAGTTTCATGCAGCAAATAAGCTTCTGCAACTGAAAGAATGTTTCTGCAAATTATTTTCCTATGCTATTCAGTTTCAGCAACCGAAAGACACTCATGGTTCGTGAGGTAAGAGAACAATATCATACCAAAGCATCAACCCAATCACCTAGTTTTTGATGAACATGCACTTCTGGAACGAAGAGAAGCAAGTAACTCACGAGGGAATGAAATAATACTTCAGCAAGTGCAGACCAATTCACTTCAATCTTACTGCAACTTACTCATGAAGCATGTTCATACAAAACAACTTAAACCCAACCTACCAAGTGTAATGATTTTCAACCCATTGATGCCATTACCTCAGAAATACATTCCAACAGATTTGAAAGTGCAGCCATATGAAAAATGCAGTAAAGGTGCATAAGGAATAAAAGTTGCAGCGAACATGCATATGGTATACCAACCAACCGAACACCAAAGAAATCATAAGCTTCAAACAACTCTGAGCTCTACCGTGGACCTAACATGAACTAGCATCAGGAACATGGGTTACACCCAAACTTTTAATGAAGGAAACAGATTCTTAAGACACAATCCTACCCACTGAAAAGAAAAACAGCCATGAAGGAGAAATTTAAGAGACAACGAGCATGATCCCAGGTACCAAATCCAACCCAACTCTCAGAAACAAACCCCCAAAACTTCCACACAGATTTCTCAAGAAGACAACTTCACCTCATCAAGACTTGATAAACACAAAATGCATGATTCATGTTCCCTTAATGTCAAAGCTAATGACTTCTCTAAATGCAACTTTAATGGCAGATATTGTTCATGACATTCCAATCAAACAACAAGCCAAAGGAAACATGTTAATTGAACTACAATTTCAGCAAACCAAATGAAACCCAAACTGTTCGCATGTACTGCTGCAACAAGCCGAGAATTTCATGCTTGTTGCAGCAGCTTTTGCACCTTTAAACTCCAAACAAACACACTCTGAATCCAGCCATGTAGCAACAAACATTGTTTTTTTTCCATTTTCATCCTAAAATCATGAATTTAAACACATAAAATGTCAAAACACAGAATCATGTCAAATCTGTAAATTTCACTCGCAACTTGTGTCTTCATTTTCACTTCTGCGTTTCATTAACATGATGCAAATCAAGTCCAAATCAACAAATATGCATATGACAGCCAAGAAACCGACACAAACAAGCAACGTACATAGTAGCAATCGACGAAGCATTGAAACTTTCATTGAAACTGTGAAATATCTTTTGTAACCGTGAACCTTGGACAAAATGATCTAAACCCAACCTCATAAATGATCTAAGTTCCTACCCCAAAACTCCAGTCCAACCCATCAGATTCACACAGAAACAGGTATGAAAAGGAAACTTCAGTACATTCATCAAGTAAACTAAGAACAAAACAGGTAAAAGACATCACCTTTATCCCTTCCAAAGGCAAAATCAAGGCTGGGATGATCAAAAAGGGGTCGTTGCTCAATCCAAAATCTTCTCTTTCTGGTTCTGCTACTCTTCCGTTCTTCCTTTCTTTCCTTACTTTCTTTTTCCCTCTCGGTTTCTCCTCTCACTCTCCTTCCTTGCTGTTTTTTCTTTGGCTTTTTACTAGAACCTCTCTTTTCCAGTTTTCCTTTCTCCTTCTCTCCCTTTCTTTTCTTTCTGCTGTCTCCTCTATCCTCTCCGTTTTTGGTTCTCAAAACCCAGCCGCCGCCTCTACTATTTCATTCCCTTTTTTAGCCGTCACCAGATCCTCTATGCTCTCTGTACCCCTTTCATTACACTCCTTTTTCCTTTTTATATCAAATGAAACCCTTAAACCCTCATCTCAAGGGTTCCTAAAGATCCTCAGCTCACCTCTTCTCTTTAGCCTTCCGATTGGCTTTCTTCTAGATCATTCTTGGTTTCGGATGAAAGCCAGGTGGAATGGATTTGGCATGATCCAATGGCAAGGAAAAATGATGGGAAGAAAAATGGGGAAATGGGATGGAACCGAGCTGCATTTTACTTCTGTACCTTCGCGCATGGTTTCTGATATGAAACTAAAGAAATGTTTGTCCGTGTGAAGCTCAGGCACCTTTTTTTTAACAATAATGAAATAATTTTCTTAACACAAATGGAAATGAAACGAGATCAATAAAAGCCAAATTTGATTGATGATTTTTCCTTTCTATTTTACTAATTTTCACTTAATTTAGGTAAACAAACAACTAATTTTCATAAATTGAATCTAAAAATTTAAAGCATATTTTCTGTGAACAATTTCTTTTTTTGATAAATTTTAATAAAAATTAAGAGACTAATGAGCAAAAAAAAAAGAATAATAATCATCATTTATCATAAAAATGAAAATAATAATAAATAAAGCTAAATTAAAAATTTGGTATCTAAAATGCTAAAAAAATGTCTAAAAACAAAAACCATGAGATTAATAAGTAAAACTAGATAATTATCAATAAAAACTAAAAATAAATGATAAATAAAGCTAAATTAAAATTTGGTGTCTACAGCTTGCCCCTCTTTGTCTGAATTTCGAAGAAACTCGAGACAAAGACGTAGACACCAAATTCTTACCTCTAGTTATTCATTTTGTCGTGAGTCGGAATATGCAAGTATAGGAAGATTAGTGGGGTGAAAACTCAAGTCTTTATTTGGTCAGTGGGATGAATACCCGAGCCTGCCTTGGCTTGGTCAGTGGGATGAACACCCGAGCCTACCTTTACTTGGTTAGTGGGATGAATACCCGAGCCTGCCTTCGTTCGGTCAGTGGGATGAATACCCAAGTCTGCCTTCACTTGGTCAGTGGGATGAATACCCGAACCTGCCTTCACTTGGTCAATGGGATGAATACCCGAGCCTGCCTTCATTTGGTCAGTGGGATGGGACTCGAGCCTGCCGTAACTAGGTCAGTGGGATGAATACTTGTGACAGCCCCACCTCCCCCTAAGGCGAACCAGAGGGTTCGGCGGGCCGCCTGCCCAGCTCTCGCCGGGACTCAGTCGCTTACTACAGTCCTCAAACAAATATAAGATAAATCTCAATATAACTCAAATGAATTACAAGATAAAACTCAAATATTCATCCAAGTCTCCAATAATTAATTACATATCAAAAGCGAAGCGTCCACGCTTCCGCTGCGCCACTCTGATCCTTGATACCAACCATTCACACGGAGAACTTTAATATAAACGTTTCCTTCGCCTCGAGCCCTGTGGAGGGGAATAAAACATTTTTTTTGGGGTGAGCTAGAAGCTCAGCGAGTAACCAGCAAAATCAGTAATCAAAGATATTTCACAATATTGCATTTCGATCCTTTCGATGATGTCATGATTCAAAGAACAAATGTCCGTTTATTGCTCTCGTGAGCCAGTGAAGTCATAGCACTTGAACACCCAACGCTCAAATAGATCATTTCACATTAACATTAAGAGGGAGCCCCTTTTTGAGCTCCGGAGCCATTTGCTCCAAGTAAACAGAGGTGGAGACATTGGTGTCCAGCACAAGACTCCCCAAGATCTCATTGAAGCCAAAATCATATCATGAATTCACATGCAAGCACGCATGAGATGCAGTCGAGTAAATAATGCAAGAAACATTTCATAAGAAGCTTTAACAATAGTTTGGGGTCACTCACCTCCATGGCTCAGAAATCATCCATCATATAACATTGCCTTGCGCAAATCCAAGTCTTAGTTCACAAACTCAATGCAAACAAGTCCTTTCAAAGTTCGGACAGCACTTCCCCTTGTCTTTCTTTACTTTTCCAGCCATCAAGGCTTCATTATTTTTCTCATTCAAACCCAAAGGTACACACACAACAATAAGTTCATTCAATAGCCATTCAGCAAGCTCCCAGCAGTACAAGTACAAGTCAAGCTAGGGAAAAGTCCGGAAATAAAAGTTAAGCTCAAAACCAGAAAAACAGGTTTTGACATCATTTTGCGGTAATGGTACCAAAGGCACTACGATTATCGGATGAAGGTCCAAGACCCACCGTTTCGAAGCTAAGAGATAGGGTTACAATATTACAGAAGGTCACTAAACCCAGTTTCGAGTGTAACTAGGTCAAAAATGCAAGATACTACACCAGAATCACAAAAATAGATTCACAGAATGCATTCTAGCGGAAACATCATAAATCAGGCTATCCAAGTCCAAATCCAGAAATTCCAAAACCAACTGAAAGCTAGGAAATAGGGATAAATTTCATCAGAAGACCTCAACAACCAATTCGGAAGCAATTCCAGCCAAAACAACCAATTACAGGCGCAATTCTTACATTCGGGTAAAACCAGGACAGCAAGGGTAATTTTGACTTTTCTCATTATATGCTACTCTGATTGACCTGAAATTTTGTAGGCACCTCTAAAATGTCATTCCCTACAACTTTCATGTTTTAAGCCAAGGCCAATTCGGCCTCTAACTAGGAGCTACAAATTCGGGCAGAATGAAGAACATCAAACCCTAACTTTCCAAGATTTCTTCCAAAACAGAAATTGTTTGCAATTAACCACTTTTTCCACCTCATAGAGTCCTTAAACATCATTTCCAATCATCATATATAGCCACACAATCATGTTCATATTAAAACAGAAAAATCCCCAAAAATTATAAAACTTCACCACTTCAACCACAAATCAAGAAATAATCCATAAACTTGCATCTCATACTACCACTAATCATGATTTAAGCATCAATTAAGGAAGGGGGGTGGTTCTTCACAACTCACCTTAGCAACACAAGAAAGAGAGCAACTAGTCACCTTAGCTTTCCAAACAACTTCACAACCAAGCTCAACTCCACCAAACTAAGAGGTTTTATGGAGTAATTGGAAGATTAATCGGTTTAATTGAAAGATTGGGCAAGATTGGAGACTAGAAAATTGAGAGCTTTTCTTCCCTTTTTTGAGCAAGAGAATTTGGCCAAGAAGCTTGCAAAATGAAGAGATTTTTGGCCAATTTTAATTAAATGGTAAAGTTATGAATAGTAGTCAAACTCAAGACTAAATCTTATGGTGACACTTGTCACCTTTAGGTTTAAAACTTATCTTTTTGTCTCTCCAATACAAATATCTTAACATTTTGTAAAATAATATCACTTAATACAAAATTTCAACAAGTTGTCAAAAATATAATGCATTTACCGCACTTGCGGGTCCCACGTTCAAAATACGCTCTTAATTTCTCAAAAACTAACCGATACTAGAAAAATCATTTAAAAACTATCTTTGCTCATAAACTTTATCTGGGGAATTTTTCTAATAAAGAAAATGTAGAAAAGGTGGGCGATTAAAAAAATAAACCCTAAAAAATTAGAAAATTTTCGGGTTCTCACTCTCATTCTTTTCGAGGCGTCACAATACTCGAGCCTGCCGTAACTAGGTCAGTGGGATGAATACTCGAACCTGCTGTTTGATTTGGTCAGTGGGATGGGACCCCAGCCTGCCGTAACTAGGTCAATGGGATGAAAAACCCAAGCCTGCGATAATTAGGTCAGTGGGATGAATACCCGAGCCAGCCTTTTGATTTGGTCAGTAGGATGGAACCCGAGCCTGCTAGATCGATTTGTATAAAAGCTTTCGTAGAATTTTGAGAAGAGAGACAAACGATTTCTTCTAAAATTGCCCCAGTGTAATGCTATTGGACTGTCGGACTTGCAAGAAAAGAAATAATGATAGATAATGCCGCCACTATCCGATCAACCCCTTCTTCAAGAAATGTGTAAGCATGAGTATTTGGACTTCTTATTTGACGTAGCGAGTACTTCAACCTTGCCCTGCGAACAATATCAAGCTTCCATAATTTTTCATACTTAAACCAACATGTCATTTAGTAGCCATTTACTTTCGATAAATCATAGGGATTGCCGTTTGATAGAATGAAAGAGACAAATGGGACCATGAAACACATGAAAAAATATTCGGACCATGAAACGCATGAAAAATATTCTAATTGCACATAATGAAGAGAATTCTAACAATATAAACACATCCATCTATTTTTATTGCACGAAAAAATCATAAATAAACTTGTATACTCAAATTTTGTGCTTGATAAATCGAACACTTTGGTTCTCGAACAAAATGCTACGCTTGACCCTTTGGATATCATCCCTCTGGAGTTCAAATGCTTGACAACAGAACCACAATGTGAGCAGAATTTCCAATGAACTAAGTCACCAGCTCTTCAGATCCAAACTCACTTTTTCTTATAAAACCCCACCTCAGTGCCCTTTCGGGTTTTCACTAAAGGTTGCCCCCGCTCTTTTTATTTTTTATTTTTATTTATTGTTTTTTCTTGTTTTTCTCTTTTTCTTTTCTTTTTTTTTCTTTTCTCTTCTCTTTTTCTCTTCTCTTTTTCTTTTTTTTTCAAAGGTGCCCTTGCAGGTTTTCACCTAATAAACAAATCTTGTCTACTGCCCACATTAATTCAGAAATGTGTTTTAAGAAATAATGGCATCAGTATAACAACCCTTCCCTTGCAAAACAGGTGAAGGTGTTTTTTGACATCATGTGCCATTTGATTAGAAATTTTCCTAAAAAGGCAATATAAAGAACAGAAGTCAGGACTTTTGATTTTTGTAATGGGGTCTAGTGGGGTGCTTAGAAAAGGTTAAGGCTCGAAGGCAGATTTATGAATATTTAGCTTTCCTGAGATCGCATCTTCAAATTAACTCTACTAATAATTGCCCCAGTTTATTTCAATCGAAATTTTTCCTTTAAATTTTTGTTTCTCCATCACTTTTACCTTTTGAAACCTTTTTTTTTAACTTTTTAACTCAAGACTTGCTCCAGTGTGGGGTTTGCGATTCTCAGGGGTTGCCAAACGAAATAATTTGCTCTGAAGGCTCAAAAGGGATAACTAGGGATAGAATGTTTGATTGGAAAGGAAGAAGGCCTGACTTTTCATTCCATTCTTTACATTAACCTTAAAAGGAAAATTTCATTTATCATATGAAAAATTTCTTACACATATCTGAATTAATCGGTTGAGGGAACACTTGGCCATCCATTTCTGCGAGAATGAACGCTCCCCCGGGCAAAATTTTCTGGACAATAAAAGGGCCTTGCCAATTTGGTGCAAACTTCCCCTTAGCTTCCTCTTGTACTGGCAAAATGTGTTTCAACACTTTATCTCTTTCTGTGAATATCCATGGTCTGACCTTCTTATTGTAAGCATGGGCTACCCTCTTTTGATAACATTGACCATGACAAATGGCATTTAACCTCTTCTCATCGATTAAAGTCAATTGCTCATGACGTTGTTTAATCCAATCAGCCTCATCCAGTTTGGCTCCATTAAAATGCGTAAAGAAGGGATTTCGACCTCGGCTGGCAAAACTGCTTCTATTCCGTACATGAGATTATAGGGCGTTGCCCTAGCAGAAGTTCGAATAGCTGTTCTATATGCCATTAATGCATAAGGGAGCTTCTCGTACCAATCACGGTGTCTCTCAGTCATCTTACGGATTATTTTCTTCAAGTTCTTATTTGCGGCCTCCACTGCTCCATTCATCTGTGGTCTATAAATAGAAGAATTCCGATGTTTGATTTTGAACTATTCGCACAATCCATCCACTATGTCATTGTTGAGATTTTTGGCATTATCGGTGATTAACGTCTCTGGTACACCAAAACGACAAATAATGTGCTTCCTTAGAAAGTCCGTCACCACCTTCTTAGTCACATACTTGTAAGACTCAGGTTCGATCCACTTGGTAAAGTATTCAATTGCCACCAGAATAAATCGATGCCCATTTGAAGCGGGAGAGTCAATGGCTCCAATCACATCCATACCCCATATTGAACATGGCCAGGAAGTAGTCATACTGTGTAATTCTGTAGGGGGAGTTCGCATAACATCTCCGTGCAATTGACATTTGATGCATTTCCTAACAAAAACTACACAATCATGCTCCATAGTAAGCCAAAAATAACCCGTCCTCATAATCTTCATTGCTAATAAATGGCCATTCATATGTGATCCGCACACACCACTATGTACTTCTTTCATCAAGTATTCTGCTTCATCCTTATCAACACACCTCAAAAGGCCCAAATCTGACGTCCTTTTGTATACCACCTCTCTATTCAAGAAAAAATTAGATGATAATCTGCGCAAGAACCTTTTAGCAGTCATATCGGCCCCAGGAAGGTAAGACCCTGTTTTGAAAATTTCCTTAATATCACTGTACCAGGGACGGCCATCGGGAGATTTTTCCATAACTAGGCAATGAGCAGGTTTTTCTTGCAAGTGAATCTAGATAGGTTCGATCACCAACTCGTCTGGATGTTGAATCATCGAAGATAAGGTGGCCAAAGCATCGGTGAAGACATTTCTGGCATGTGGAATATGCCTGAACTCCAAACTCCTAAATTTGTTCGTCAAATCCAATAAACTACAGTGATAGGGCACGATCTTCAAATCCCGAGTGATCCACTCTTTGAGAGTCTGATGTACAAGCAAATCGGAATCACTGAACACTATTAAATCCTTAATCTCTATTTCCAATGCCATTTTTTGCCCAAAAATGCAAGCTTCATATTCAGCCATATTGTTAGTACAGAAAAACCGTAGTTTAGCGGAGCCAAGATAATGCTTCCCTTCAAGTGATACTAGAACAGCTCCAGCTCCAATACCAGCTCGAAAGGAATTTGAGGCACCATCAAAGAATAGCCTCCATTCAGAGCATTTTTCATTCATGTCTTCTGCTGTACCAATGAACAGGACCTATTCATCTGGAAAATAAGTATGAAGTGGTTGATAATCGTCCTTCCTTGGGTTTTCAGCCAAGTGATCCGCTATTGCTTGGCCCTTAATGGCCTTTTGCGTGGTAAAAATGATGTCAAACTCAAAAAGGATCATTTGCCATTTAGCCATGCGTCCAGTTGGTATTGGTTTCTCCAATAAATACTTCAAAGGGTCTGACCGAGAAATAAGGTAAGTGGTGTAACTAAGCAAATAATGCCTCAGCTTCTGAGCTGCCCAGGCCAATGCACAGCAATTCTTTTCAAGAAATGTATATTTTGCCTCATAAGACGTGAACTTCTTGCTGAGATAATAAATAGCTTGCTCCTTCTTTCCAGAATCGTCATGCTGCCCCAAAACACATCCCACATCCTCGTCGAGCACAGACAAGTACATAATCAATGGTCGACCCGGCTTGGGTGACACTAAGACCGAGGGGTGCAACAAGTAGTCCTTAATCTTATCAAACGCCTGTTAGAACTCTTCACTCCAATACAATGGCACATTTTTCTTCGGTAATTTAAACAAAGGCTCACATGTGTGGGTCAACTGAGCGATGAACCTTCCAATAAAATTAATCTTCCCTAAGAAACTCTTCACGTCCTTTTACGTTTTTGGCACTGGCATTTCACGAATGGCTTTAATCTTTACTGGATCTATCTTGATACCCTTCTTACTGACAATGAATCCCGATAACTTTCCGGCAGGGGCGGCAAATGCACACTTTGCAGAGTTTAGTTTCAAATCATATCTTCTCAATTTTTCAAATAACCTTTCCAAATCAATCAAATGATCCTCCGCTCTTTTGGATTTGATGATGATGTCGTCCACATAAACCTCCATCTTCTTATGAATCATATCATGGAACAGGGTGGTCATGGTCCTTTGATAAGTGGCTCCGGCATTTTTCAATCCAAATGGCATTACTCGATAGCAAAATGTCCCCCATGGTGTGATAAAAGCAGTTTTCTCCCTATCTTCCTCTGCCATTAAGATCTGGTGATATCCGGCAAAGTAATTAGCAAATGATTCGATCTCATGTCCTGCGGTATTGTCTAGAAGAATATGGATGTTTGGCAACAGAAAATCATCTTTCGGACTTGCTTTATTAAGATTCCTGTAATCAATACAGACTCGCACTTCTCCACTTTTTTTCTGGACAGATACGGGATTTGAAAGCCAAATGGGATAATGAGACACCATGATGATTTTAGCATCGAGCTGTTTCTCAATTTGTTCCTTGATTTTGAGACTCATAAATGGCTTAAACTTGCGAGGTTTTTGCTTCACTGGTGGAAAATTTGGATCAGTTGGCAATCGATGGACCACTATGTCTGTTGAAATTCCAGGCATATCATCATAGGACCAGGCAAACACATCTTGAAACATGGTCAAAAACTCAATCATCTCTTTTCTCTGTTTCTTATTCAAATGAATGCTAATTTTTATCTCCTTAACCTCAGTCTCAGTGCCAATATTAACAACTTCTATTTCTTCTAAGTTCGATTTGGATTTCTCTTCATATTGTTCAAGATTCTTTAATAAAGAGTCAGATTCTTCCTCGTTATCGCTCTCGTCTTGAATTTCTGATTCCAAAATTTCAAATTTGTGAGAAATATCGAGATTGCAATCATCAAATTTTAGAATAGTGATATCCAAAGGGTCAATGTGTTTTATTTTTGGCCATCTGAAAAAGAATAAAATAGATAAAACAATGCGTAAGCAAATCAATTTGGAAAATAAACACTGTACATTTCATTGAATTTGAAGGTAAAGGATAACATCATAACGTGCGATTTAACAAGAGATTCAATATAAGACTTGCATTGAAAAGCATTTGATTAAAAACTATTTACAAAACTGAAAGACAAAAGATAAATAATGCGAATAATTTCTTTCATGGCGACCAAAGACAATTCCCCAGATTTACCGAAATTCCCTTCGAGAGGGAAGGAAATCACTGGTCCAATTCTTCATTGCTTCGATAGGCACCTCTGGAAATTCTGGGTCCTCCAATGGCTCCCCCTCGGAGGCAACCCCCACAAATAGCTCAGACAATCCAACATCCACTTCCTCGATCGGGTCCACTTCATCTCTAATCACCTCTGATGGGTAAGGAAAAGTACAATACAACGGTGGAATACTCATGATAAGTTGCTTCCCTTCCTTCTCCGCCTTTTTGCTATTCATCATTTCTTTTTTATCCTTAGCAGTAGGTTGAAACCCTAATCCAAAAGTATCATTCTTTCCTTGAACTTCTATTGGTTCTAGAATTCCTTGCAGGTTATGCCCAAGACCCCTGCCTATTTCATATCCTTCTTGAATAATTTTTTTGGCCATCATAACACTAGCTTCTGGCAAATTCATTCCCACCACTGGCTTCTCCTTAGATATCCATCCTACGGAGACAATGTGAGCCACGTGGTGAGGAGAAACCAGAGATTTTTTACTACCCCCATCATTTGGTCCAAAATTAACAATCATTGTGCAATCGTCTTCCGCAAAAATTGTGATCAATTGGCCATTCACCATAAATCTCAACATTTGATGGAGCGAAGATGGTATAGCGCCCGAAGTGTGAATCCAAGGCCGTCCAAGGAGAATATTGTAAACAATTGAAAAATCCATGACTTGGCACATGATTTGGAATTGGGCAGGTCCGATTTCCAGTACTAAATTCACTTCTCCCATTGATTCTCTTTTCGCGCCATCAAATCCTCTCACCACGGTGGTAGACCGCCGCAGCTTAGCCTCTTGAACTCCCAACTTAACCAAGGTATTCCATGGACAGATATTGAGAGCAGATCCATTATCTATCAAAACTCTCGGCAAGAGTTTTCCATTACAGCAGACTGAGATATACAATGCTTTGTTGTGTCCAATCCCTTCGACAGTTAAATCTTTGTCAGAAAGAAATCCGGTTGGAAGCCAAAACATGTTCAACTACATTGGTGAATTTATCAACTGGAATATTTTTAGGCACTTGAGCCTTATTTAACACTTTAAGTAAAACCGCTCTATGAAGTTCAGAAGTCATAAGCAGATTTAACATAGAAATTTGAGCGGACATTTTGTCCAATTGCTCAATCACATTCTATTCTCTCTTCGTCAATATCTTAAGGAAATTAAAAGCCTCTTCTTCAATCACAGTTGGTCTCGTTGGCGTAGCACTTTCTTTTGCTTTTATAGGCTCATCAACTGCGGGTTCACCTATGATTCTTCCAGATCTGGTAATGGCATCCACTTCCTTCTTGGGCACTTTTTCTCCTCCAATTAACAGTGTAGGCTCGCTATAATTCCATGGGACCTCTTGTAGATTAAGAATGGGAGTTTGCTCAGGCAATTCAAGTGCCACTAGCTCTGAAGGTTCACATTCGAAAGGTATCACTTCCAGAATAAACGAATCAGTATTTTTCTTGACTTCGTTGGCTTCCTCCTCCAATATGAATGGTTCTCCAATGACCCCCATGATCTCGGCCTCGTATACAATGTACTGTGTAGGTTTCTCGATCTCTTCCTCTATGGTAACAACTCTCACGGTATCCTTGTGCGTAGGGAAAGGGTTCTTACTAACACTTGACCCTTGTTCATCCCTCCTTCTCAGAACTATGTCTCCAACACCAATCATATCTTGAATTTTGTGTTTAAGTGTCCAACAATTGGGAGTTGAATGTTCAGGGGCTCCCGAATGGTAGGCACAAAACGACTGAGGATCGTAACCTATGGGAAACCCTTTAGGATAGGTTTTTGGAGGTATTGTGCCAATTTTTCCAGCAGCTTTCAATTGCTCATTTAATTGGTCAACAGGCCGACCTAGCTAGATTGGTGAAGGTTCGGTATGGGGTTGGATTTTGGGTGTTACTAGTTTGTTGATATTGGTAATTTGGGTTAGGGGGTGGAATAGGCCTTGGGTTAAAAGGAGGGCGAGGTCTAATTTGAAAGTTTGGTGAGGAAATGTGAAATGGCGTTGACGGTGTGTTTGGGTAATTTGGTCGAGGACGGGGGTGGTTGATTGTGGTATTGTAAACAGGTTGGGGGCGTGGTTGGTATAAGTAACGGGGTGAGTAGGCGGGATTTTGTTGGTATCTAGGTCGGGAAGAAGAGCCTTGGTTCTAGACAAAGGAAGCTTCCTCGTCTTTTTTCTTAAACTGGGACTTCTTACTACTGCTGCTTTGGCTTTGCATAGCTTCCAACTGTGACTTTAAAGCTGAAACATTAACAATTTTCCCTGCTCTCATGAACTCGTCATATTCTTCCAATTTATTGACAATCTCTTCAAAGGAACACCTGGTCATTCGAAAAATATCCTCAAAGTAAGGCGGGTCATGAATTTTGATGAATGTGCGAACAATCTCATTTTCACTCATGGGAGGCTCCACCTTGGCGGCCAATTTCTTCCATCTCTTCGCATACGTCTTGTGGTCCTCCGATGGTTTCCTCTTGGTCCCGTCCAATGTGGTCCTCGTCGGAGCGAGCTCGCAATTGTATTCGTACTGCCTCACAAAAGCAGTTGACAAATCCATCCAAGATCTCATATCCTCAGGCTTCAAATTGGAATACCAATCCAACGCGTCGCCTTCTAGACTCTCGAGAAATAAACGCACAGGTAGATTCTCATCATCTATCGGCTTTCCTAACTTGTTTGCAAACATCCGAAGGTGTGTCTTGGGATTGCCCTTTCCATCGTACTTGCGAAATTTGGGTGCTTTGAAACCCATTGGCAATTGCATATCCGAAAACAGGCACAGCTCGTTGTAGTCCAGACCTCCTTGCTTGCTCAAACCTTGGCTTTTCCTTATGAACTCCTCAAACCGATCCAATCTCTTTAGCAAATTTTTATCCACCGGCATGGATGACTCCACAGCTTCAGCTTTCCCTTGGGCGGCAGTATCCATGGTGAATGGCTCAGCGGTGGAGTAATAATGTGGTTCCTGTAGTTCGAATGGCATGCTCATAGTAATTGACGGATAATTCTGGGAAAGTTGGGCATGAGAAGGGTTAGTTTGGATGTTAGGTGCATAAGTAGGTGGTGGGCCATGAGTGGGATAAGTAAAGGCTTCTTTAGGTGGGTTTATGACTTGTGACGTAACAGTAGTTTGAGTATAGGATAGGAACATTGGTTGCGGTTCGGATTGGCCAGGGGCTTATGTTGTTCACCGCTAGCACCACTGGCTATCAATTGATCGATTACGCACCGTTGGACCATCATTTCAACGCTTAGCTCATTAAATCGGTTTAGAACTTCGCCAGCTGAGTTCCCAGATTCGCCAAATCAGTTGGTGGTGTCGTTGCGGGCCTGTCAGATGGTTCTGGATGGGTACTCATGTTTACACTTTCTCTCGAAGTTCGGCTATGTGATCGGGTGATAATGGGGCTTCTTCGGGTAGCTATATTTGCAATTTACTACCTGAGAATGTAGGAAAACCCTTATTAGATGCCCATCTCGATCAACTGTTGTTAAAAAGAAAGAAAAAGAAAAAGACAGGAGTTAGTAATAATTAGAGTAACTCGGATGCATGTCCTATTGGGGGGCCCTTTTTGTGCCAAGGGTAGGCCTAACGTGATGCAATACCTTCTGGGTAAAATCCCAATTTCAAATCTGTAAGTGAATATAAAAGCAGGAATTCTCATTCAATATTGATAAACTCAATCCTTCTTTACAACCTCATTGATGATTTTACTGACCATTCTTACAAAATCCGCATGTTTGGCTAATCTAGTGTGTTAAGATTCTCTAGAACTTCCTATACTAAGCTTCCGAATCTCATCTTGGGTTTTATCGAATGCACCCAATGCCTTTTTCAATTTCTTGATTTTCTTTGCCTCTATCTTCAATTGTGATCGGGTGTCTTCCAAGGCTTGATCGGCTACCATAATCTGTAGTTGGTGATCATCCAACTCTTTCTTTAGTTTCTCATTCTACTCTTCAAGACTAATGGAGGCCAATGGTAACCTTTCTCTTCCTTGTTCCATTGTCAATTTGATCCAGTCGTTGTATTCCAAAATGACTTTAGGCTCTACTTTATTCATTTGGTCCAAATGCAGGTTATTCAAACTACGAAGATTCCCCCATGCTTTCAACACCGTGCTCCGGCACTCAGTAACGGTATTCAATCCAATGCTCCCCATTCCTTGTAAGGTCGACACTCTCTGTGGATACCCAAACTGTCTCATAACTCGTTGTGAAACGTACATAACCAATCCACTGGTGCTCGCTAACAGGATGAAACCAAGTTGTGTAGTCTTGAAAGCTGGATCCCTTACTTTCGTCCAATCGAGAACCCATTGTATCTTATCCGAAGTCAAAGTATCGAATTCCTGAATAAATCGACTCGGAGATGCTATTCGGTAGTATCTTCTAACCCTTTTTCGGTGCGACTCGACCCAATTTGCTGTTGGAAGACATGATCCCAATGGGTTTAGTATTCTTTCTGACAGATGCTCCATTGACCATATTTGAAGTACCAGGTTGGATGCGTAGAAAAACCTCCTCTTCTTTTGGCACTCGGTAACAGCGGTGAAGATGTCGGCAATGATAACGGGTACCAGGGTGGGAGTTTTTCCCTTAATTCCCAAAAACACACTCTGAACCATGTTAACCATTGAGAAAGTAACTTTTCCAATGCTTTTGCGGAAACAGGAGTAGATTAATCAGGGTCATTCCAAAGGCTTGCACTCGCTTCTCCTCCCACTGCTCCCTACTAATGAAAAAATCGTCACAGTGGTGGTCATAGGATTCTTTTTCCCCAAATCTCTTGTACAAGAACTCCAATGGGCATGATTTCGCGTCTGGGTGTTGGTTCATGCTAAACTGTCTTAACCCTAAAAACCTACAAAATTGTTCTCTGATTCCATTTGTTGGGTATACCATAGGGTAACCTTTCCCAAGTACTTGCAATAATCCTTCTATTTCCTCTAGGGTTGGTGTTAGTTCACATTCTCCAAATCGGAACATGGAACTATCCGGATCCCAGAACTCGAGCAAAGCCTGGATGATGGCTACATTTGGGGTTATATTCAGAAGACTAGGTAAATGTCCTATGTACTGGAAAAGTCTGTTCACTTCATGTGTTAAGTTGTTCTTCCACTCTATTAGCTCACGAGGTATCTGATTTAGCATTCTACATGGAGCCATCTGAGGAAGAATTTCACTTTTAGTACCTTACCTCGGGATTTTACCCCTTAGGTAATACAGAAATAGTAAACGTGTAAGTCTCATTGGATTAAATATCCGAGACATGTGGTGGCTTATTCCTAACACGGGATTCCCTATGTGGCATTCCCTTCTACAGTTTATGCATGATGCCAGTTTATTAAAACGATAAAACATGCAATTTAAAATGAAACATGACCTAAGGAACCTTTAAATGCTAGGGTAGGCCCAAAATTTCTAAACGTGCAATAGCCTATCTACAGGGGTAGGCTCTAAAAGAAGATCATGCCAGACCTCTTATTTCCTAACGTTTGTGAATGCAAAAGACAAGAAACAAGGAAAGTTAGCTCAACACATAACACATTATGGCAATCAAATAATAAAATATAGAATCAAAAATAAGGAAAGAGGGTTGGCTCTAATATGCCTAATGTCCTTAGTTCAGGATAAGGTCGACTCTACCCTAAGGTGTTTCTAATATGGATGCATGAGGTTTGGCTCACTAATGCATCTAGACTCGATAAGTATCCAGGTTCCCAAGCCTTCAAACCTAAAGGCGGAGGGTCATCAATTCCAGGGCCTTCGGTCAGTGGCTTGAGTGATCCCTTAGGCATCGCTATGGGCGCAGAGCACACCATCCGCCTACCTAAGGAAATCAATCCTAATCCTACAGGGTGGTGAGGGAAACGCCCACGAAAAAAAAAATAGGGTAAATAAACTATGCATGCACGTATGAAGCGCTTTATATTTTGAGGGGAGGGATTATACCATTGAATGCGGACGAAGGTTCTAAAGTGACTATCCCCCCACCCAAAAAAAAATGCAATCACGATATACAAACATAAGTGAATGAAAAGAAATAAAACACATCACATTCACGAACATCGAGACGAATGGTATGTGTGAAATGCAAGAAACCTAAAAAAGGAAAAATGCAATCCTAAAGTCCAAATGTGATGTATAAGAAGATTAAAAGAAGAAAAGGTTTGACTAAATCAAATTTGCTCGGACTCTCTAAATCCCCAATGGAGTCGCCAACTGTCACGCACCATTTTTTAAAATAAAGAAAAATGAATTTGTTAACAAAAATGAATTTTGGATTATTTTTGAGTGAAAAATGAGTTTTTGATTTTTTAGAAAATAAAGAAAATGGGTCTAAATGGGACTTGAAAATGCTACGATTTTGACCCAAAATAATAGTTTAAAAAGGGTTTTTGAATGAAAAAACGGAGTCGCCACTTGGTATTGAGCTAAGGTGTACCAAGTCACCTAAAAATAAGTTTTTAGATAAAATTATGGAAAACCCTTTTTAAACGACTTCTAAATCTACGAAAATCAAAAAAAATGTTCGGGAGTCACGTTTGAAGAAAGAGAAGGTAAGGATAAAGAATCTGAGGCACCCTTTCAACATAGTCAAGGCTAGTTACGTGATTTAGTCAAAGATTTTCTTATTTTTAACCTAAGAATTTATCACATTTGGATGTACAATATGAATGCAAACCCTAGACCTAGGAGGGTGGGGGGTCGGAATTTCTCATCAAAGTTCAATTGGTACAAATCACATTAATTATGATACCCAAATAGTGACTCTTTAGAGAGGTCACGAATAATGAAAAAATATACCAACTGTGACAGCCCTACCTGTAGATGAGGAGCGCTAGCTTCCTCTGTGTCTGTGTACACGATGTATAGGTGGATTGGGCCTTTGCCCATACTTCTGTAGTTTACAAAGTTATCAATAAAACATTCTAACGTTTCCGGAAAAAAAAAAAAAAGACAGCCCCCACCTCCCCTAAGGCGAACCAAAGGGTTCGGCGGACCGCCTACCCAACTCTCGCCGAGACTCAGATCTGGAACGAACGGAAACCCACCAAATGCTCAGAAAAACTTCGAGGAAATAACATTCAGAACCCAATTGAGCCGAATTATAAGATACAATCAATCTTTAGGACAACGTTCCCACAGACATATAACCAATAGGAAACACTGTACAATATACATATTAGTAAGTTTACACATCAAAAGAAACATTTTATTAAGATACATTTAGGATTTCCAAATTGTCGAGGAGCTATACCCAAAAGAGCAAAAGAATTTCTAACTGGCCCAACTCAGTCTTCAAAAACATCAAAGTTCCAAAAGATGGTTCCCTGTAAGGAAAACAAGGATAACGGGATGGGGTGAGCTAAAAGCTCAATGAGGTACCAACAGTATAAATAGTAGAAATCATGAGAAATCACTTTTAAGGCACATATACACATCAAATACGAGAAATGAATGAACACCACAATTTAAAGGATACAGGTGGCTCTCAAGAGCCAAATCACCGTTGCAATACTTGATCCAACCTAGTTGGCCCTCCGTCAACATTCAAATAAAGGAACTAGTCCAGTAGAACACCACTTTAACTCCAAATCCCGTCCACCAAACATACCCCTTACCAGGCCCGAACGCCAAACAAGAACAGGAATGGTAATATTCGAATATATCGGAATCAAGAGTCTCAATACCCAAAGATTCCCCAGGAACAGGCACCCATGGATTGTCAATTATCTCGACCAAGCCCTTGCTGGCTCGACTTAATTAACTCCCCATGAGGTTGAGCTCAAGTTAACAGGAAGATCGTTGGACACACTTCCAAACGATCTCATAACAAGCGCAAGTAACAAGTTCAAGTTCATAACAAGTACAAGTAATAGATTCCAGTTCATTCAGTACAGGCAAGAGAACGAGTGTGATAAAGTACACCCTCGTCTCATTCAAAATAAATAGTCGCTAAGGACATTCAAATAGCAATTTGCAAGTACTGATAACCAGTTTAGCAATAATTCAGGGGAGTGGTACACTCATCAGTTCCAACAAGAATAATTTCAAAAGTTTCCTTCCCAAGTGTGGCTTTACTCGCCGGCACCTCCTAGAACAATCAAGGGCAAACACTTAAGACTTGACTCTAAGACCTAGTAAATGGAATTCGCAAGTAAGACTCGGTTACGAGTCATATGCCTATTCAAATAAACCAGTAATGCAAAGCAAAGAGGCGATTTTGGAGTGAAAAGGTAAAAATTGGTCTTAAAGACATGAACAACCTCAAAGCCCTACCTACAATGATTGACCAACTTCAAATGTGGGGTAGAAAACGAAAGTAAGATCAATACCAGGAAAACAGGATTTTTCAGTTTTGCGCAACCCTATATGAAAAATCATATCTCAAGTTTTGTAAGTCCAAAATTGGTAAAAATTATACCGTTGGAAAATACATTCAAAGGGCTACAACTTTCCAGAAAACACCATGGTAAGATTCGGAATGCAAGTCAGTCAAATTCATGCCTCAATTTGCTGCTTATCCAGTGAAAGACAGAACAGGTACAAATTTTCAGTCAAATTTGAAAAATCACCATAAATTGCATAGATAGAAACAGGGTCTGAAATTTACACGGTTTATAACTCTATGAACATAGTTTGAAATGCAATAAACGGAACTCAATTCTAATTTTCCTACATCAAGATATAGTAGATTCCCCAAGATTGCTCAAGGGTCCTGCGAAAATTTCAGTAGCACTTCCCCTAGATTTCCGTACTTTACCATGCTACCATCAACTGCCAAATTTCATAACAAGCAATCACCATTGCACATACCAATCATAGTCTAGGAAACACCCTTAAGATACAACCAATTGGTAGCTCCAAAACCACCCCCAATCATAATCAAATTAAAACCCTAAACCTGAAATTTTCCGTACAAAGCGGAAATTTTCCACAAATAGCGACAATTAACACACCAAAGCTTCATTCTAGACCATACTAAGCTATCATCCATGGCCAACCAACATTAAACATATAAAAACAGAAAAATTATGAAAAAAAATAAAAATTCCACAATCTCTACCAAAAGTCATGAAATAACCCACAAAAACACCTCTTTAACTAACACAAATCACTAATTCAACATTAACAAGACCAAAGAAAGCATTCCTTAGCTACTCACCTTATCAATTCAAGAAAAGAGAAAACTTAGCACTTTTCCCTTCCAAACCACTCCACTAACTAGCTCAATACTACTTAACTAAGGGTTTTTATGGAGTAATTTCAAGTTGTAACGGTTAAGTTGTGAGATTGGAGCAAGAAATGAAGAACCAAGGTGAAAGCTTTCCTTTCTTTTCCTCCTCAAGAAGCTCGGCCAAATGGTTAAAGAATAAAGATGATTTTGGGTCCAATTTGAACATTTAGTAAAGTTAAGGAATAGTAGTCAAAGTCCAAGATTGAATAGGAGGGTGACACTCGTCACCTTTTTGGTTTAAACTTATCCTCTTGTCTCTCCAATACTAATCCATCTAGGTAACCTCTAATTATCTCTTAGCACCTAATAAATTACTCCCGGTATACAAAACTTAATCAAATTGGTCGAATTTACCGCACTTACTGCACTAGCGGGTCCCACATCCGGTATACACTCTTAATTTCTCAAAAACTAACTTATACTAGAAAAATAATTTTAAAACTATATTTATGCATAAAAATCTCAAAAAAATCAATATAATAGGGTATAATGACGAAAATGCATGCGAGAAAATAAAATAAAATAGTATGAAATAAAGAAAATTTACGGGTCCTCACACTCTCTCCCCCTTAAAGAAATTTCGTCCTCGAAATTCTCCTCATACCACAATCTATCTAGAGAGAAATCGTAATAATGCTATGACTAAAACGCCATGCTAAGAAAATCTGTGAAGACATAGGGAGAATACACTCAAAATTTCAGGTACTAGATCTACTACTATTATCGAGAATATACTCATTACATAGGGGTTGCAAACACATTGTTCCATAAATACAATTATTTCAGCATCCCAAAATTCATTTGTTCTGGGCAGTTTCTCACTTGGTGTCCCAGTTGGCCGCATCTAAAGCATGCACCAATTTTCACATAACATATTCCCGTATGAGTTTTGTTACATGTTTCACACTTAACAGCCACACATTTCTTCTTGAAGTGTCCATTCTTTTTCTTCTTCCTCCCCTTATCCCTCATAGCAACTCCATTTCCATCCATCTCTTTACGTTTCCCTTTGTTGTCGCGAGCACTTCCTTCATCTCTTTCATCTTTATTACTAGGAATGTCCTGAGAGGCCATTTGACTAGATGAAGGCACTAACTCAAACTTACTTCGTACCTCTTCTAGAATCCCTTCGTATTTCTTTTTCAGCTCTATGGTCTTGTGCCCAATTTTTTCTGAATAATCCTGTTTCCACTGCCCTTCCCAGTGCTCATCTAATCTCCTTTGGAACTCTACTTCCTTTCAAAGAATCTCTATCTCCTTATACATATCAGCCAAATGTGCCATTTTACCGATTCGCTCGAACTCAAGGGATAGCCTGCCAAGCAAATAAGAAAATCAAAATAAGTAACCAAGTACACTTGGGACTTTAACCATATAACTGTTAAGTTCCCTCACTCCCAATCCAACCACGAAAAATCAAACTTAGAAACATACAGGTATAGAGGCCAAATCTTTTCTCTTAAATTCCATACCTAATTCCAAACTCTCGATCTCGACACAATAATAATCAAGTCAGGTCCACACTTTGACATCAAGAGATAAATGTCAAGAAAGTATAGGCAAGGGTAGTTTATCGAGAGCCAAACTACGGTTATCGAATCTCACAAGAGGGGTAGAAAGTACCTCTATGGTTGTAGCTAGACTAACTCAAAGTCAAGTAAACACTTATCAAGTCCTCACTGTCGCGCCCCATTTTTCGCGATGGAAAAATAAGAATAAAAAAAGGTATTTATAAAAGCTATGATTTTCATTTAAAAATAAGTGAAAAGGGCCTAAAATGGGACTCTAAAAAAATGCGACAATTTGGGTCCAAAATTTAGTCTAAAAGGGTTTTGAAGAAAAATTAGGAGTCGCCACTTGGTATCGAGTTTGGGTGTACCAAGTCACCCAAAAAGTGTATTTAAATAAAATAAAATAAAACCCTCTTCGACAACTCCAGGTCTTTGAAAAATAAGAGAAAATGAATTCGGGAGTCACGGTTGAAGAAAGGGAAGGCAAAGGTTCGATTAAATCAAACCTAAGGCACCCTTTCAACCTAGTCTAAGCTAGTTGCGAGGTTTAATCAAACTTTTCCTAATCTAACCCTTAATTTATCATATTTGGATGTTTCCTACATGGATGCAAATCTAAATTTATAAAATATCAAAAGGGTCAAAATATCCATTCAAGAGTTTAATCGAACCAATCGCATTAATTACGAAAGCCACAATGATTCCTTGAAAGTGTCACGAGTATGCGGATGATGAAATTAAAATAAAAGAAAAGAAATTAAATTATATACATATATAAGTGATCAAAGAAAAAGGGAATGCAACATAAAGGGTACGGGAGGCAAAAACTCTTGACATAATTTTCTTATACATGGATTAATAGGGTATTTAAACTAAAAAGTTATAATCACCCATTTCCCATGTTTGAAAAATAATTATCCTAACATGAACAAGCAAATGAACTAGCTTAAATGAGATGCAATTCTGAATGACATGATTTGTACCTACAGAGGGTAAGGGATAATATAATAGGGAATATCATGCAAATGAGAAAAGATCCTAAAAATGAAAATATGCATGAAAATGTGGTGAATAGCATACAAAGATGAATCTAGCGCAAGATGACATAAAGGGTCTAGCGTTGGACTAGCCCATTTCTAAAAGTCCTTACTAGCGTTGGACTAGCAAGTAAGCGGAGGGAGAAACCACAACTAGCGTTGGACTAGTGTGGTGACGTCATGCATTAACAATTCATAGTGAAACAAATAAAACATAAATTAAAACAAATAAACACATAAGAGCACGTAGCACATAACACGTAAACATAATATCTAGATGCCAAAATCCTAAGAAAAGCGGATAAAACACATAACATATAAGCCACATAAACACACAACCTATCTATTACATTGGGGAATCTAACTACAATCTAAAATACGAAAGATATGATAAAATAAAATTAGTTATCCTATCTATTACATTTTTTGAGGTATTTAAATGCCTATCAAATAATTATAAAAATTAACTAAACAAATATAATATAAGAAAATTTAAATGAACATTTAAATTCAATAAATAAAGTATATATAAACACATAGGAATACATAGGAGCACGTAATTGACATTGAAATAATAAAAATAGGGGTACCTCCCGTTTGAAGTGGTGATTAAATGGAGTCAAATTGTCCTATTTATACTCACAATGAACAAAAGAATCATGGCACCAATTTAATTAAAAATAATATTAATATTAATGAAAATTCACCTTAATATGTCGAACGTAAATAAATTTAAGAATATCTAAAAATTACATGTTAAACATACTCAAAAGTAACATAATTAGCTATTAAAGAAAAGAAGCAATCATAATAAAGGGAGTCAAAATTCACTAGGGACTGAATTGCAAAAAATCGACAAACTTTTGGGGACAAAAATTATATTTTTCCAAAGTTTAGGGGTCAGAATTAAATGAAAGACAAAATTCAAGGACCAAAGTGCAATTAATTTAAGGACCTTAGTGAAGCAAATTTAAAATGTTCTGGGCCACAGTGAAACTACTCCAAAGATCCGGGGTTAAAGTGCAACTTTCGGTTTCTGATTTGGGCAAGAAAAAGGCCACTGGGCCATCATTTTTATTTCTTTGGGCCAAACATTTCCTAAGCCCAGCCGAAAATCCAAGACTGAACACACAGGCGAGCCAGTCTTTTAAACTCAAACCCGACCAAAAATATATGGGCTCCAATCTCTTAGCCCAACAGAAACCCAAAAGAAAATAAACCAAAATCCATTTCCAAAACCCAACCAAAACTAACTCTTGGCCCTACCGAAAAATAAACATTAGCCCAATTCTTTTCTCTCTTTTCTTTCCTTTCTTTTTCTTCTTTCCTCCCCCCTACGTTTCTTCTCCTTCTTCTTCGGCCAGCTGAAGCTTCTTCAGCTGGCGGCCGCCGGACCGTCGGTCACCGGCGACTTTTCAGTCGCCAAAATTTCTCAAAATACGCTTCCCCACTCTATTTTTCGCGGAGATTCCATTTCTGGGCTTAGTTTTAACAAAAATTGAGCCAAGAGTGGTCAAAATGCCAAGAAATCAGTTCAGTTTTTAATTTTTTTAAAACCCTCAAATCTTCACCAAAAATCATAAAAATTATGCCAAACCCTCCTTATAACTTCTACAATACAACTATAATCTTAGTTTGACAAGTAAACAACAACAAAGGATGCATTAAATCAAAACAGCCCCTAAAATTCTTTTTTTTTTTCATTTTGGCATTTTTTCAAACAATTAACATGCATTCACAAGAAACATTTCCTTTTCCTAAATCTGGTTCATGCCATTTCCCAATTTTTTAACAATACAACAACAACAATGCAAGGCAGCCGGCAGAAACGAAAGAAAACTAAACAATGAAGCATTGATTTAATATGACAAAAAAAACTAAAAGTATACCTCAATAAATATGAAAATCTTTCGGTTGAAGTTTTGATGAAATTTCCAAGCCTTGACCGATAGCTGCCTTTTCCCTTTTTTTGTGTTTGGATTTTGTGGAAGAAAATGTGTAGAGGGAGCCCCTTTTTTTTTGTTCCTCTTGTCTTTTTTCTTCTGCCCAAGTCCGAGAGAGGGAGAGGGTGAGGTGAGGAGCTTTTCTCTTTTTTTTTTCTTTTTTTCGGTTGAGACCAAAGAAAGAGCCAAGAGCCCCCTTTTTTTTGTGTGTTTTTCTTTTCTTGTTCTGCGAGGGAGAGAGCCGAGAGTTGTCTGGGAGCTAGAGTGCTTTTTTTTTCTTCTTGTCTCTCTGTCTAGAGAACCGAGAGGGACTTGTAGCCAAAGTGGAGCTTGTGTGTTGGATTTGCCAAAATGATGATTTCTTAGCTAATGAAAAGAAAGGTCCATGGCAATTGAGTGTGGAATGGGTTAATAGTTGTTTTGGTAGGGAAAATGATGAAAGTGATTTTTTATTTCTTGATTTTTCTCTTTTGTTTTGTGTTTTTTTTTTCAAAAACAAACCTACAAAAATGAGAAAATCATACATTAATATATATTAAAAAAATGATAATAATAATAATAACTTATCAAATAGATAAAATTTCAGGAAACATTAAAAATTGACAAAAATTTGGTGTCTACAGTTTGCCCCTCTTTGTCTAGAGTTTCAAAGAAACTCAAGACAAAGACGTAGACACCAAATTACTTACCTGCCTCTTCTAACTGCATTTGAGCTAAAACAATCAAGCCAACATTTGGCTATAATTATTGAGCAAAATGATGCAATGAAATTACAAAAACGTGACCGAACTCATGTAGAGTTGCCTACGTATCCCGCCATGGGAATCAGGTCAAACGTAGTTCAAATTAAGTGAATCACAATGAAACAAGTGCATTAACCATCTGTGATCTTTGCAAAGTCAAAGTCTGAGCTATCAGAGCTTCTAAACATGAAACACAAAATGAATGAGAAAACACAATTATTGAATTTGATTGCCAAGAAATAACAGATTGGTGTGATAAAACTCGAGCCCAATAAAATAAAACGGTCATTGGGATAACACCCGAGCCTGCCGAAACTGGAGGGATAAAACCCATGTCCAACGAAAATAAAGACGGTCAGTGGGATAAAACCCGAATCTGCCGAAGTCGGAGGGGAATAACTCATGCCCAACGAACAATAAAAAACCGTCAGTGAGATAAAAACCCGAGCCTGCGGGCGGTCCGGAGGGATAAAACCATGCCCAACGATAAAAAAACGGTCAGTGGGATAAAACCCGAGCCTGCCGAGGTTGGAGGGATAAAACCCATGCCAAATGAAATAAAAACGGTCAGTGGGATAAAACCCGAGCCTGCCGAGATTGGAGGGATAAAACCCATGCCCAACGAGGTTGGAGGGATAAAACCCATGCCCACCGAAATAAAAACGATCAGTGGGATAAAACCCGAGCCTGCCAAGATTGGAGGGATAAACCCCATGCCCAATGAAATAAAACGGTCAATGGGATAAAACCCGAACCTGCCGAGGTTGGAGGGATAAAACCCATGCCCAACGAGGTTGGAGGGATAAAACCCATGCCCACCGAAATAAAAACGGTCAGTGGGATAAAACCCGAGTCTGCCAAGGTTGGAGGGATAAAACCCATACCCAATGAAATAAAACGGTCAGTGGGATAAAATCCGAGCCTGCCGAGGTTGGAGGGATAAAACCCATGCCCAACGAGGTTGGAGGGATAAAACTCATGCCCACCGAAATAAAAACGATCAGTGGGATAAAACCCGAGTCTGCCAAGGTTGGAGGCCGAGGTTGGAGGGATACAACCCATGCCCAACGAAAATAAAAAAAACGGTCAGTGGGATAAAACCCGAGCCTGCCGAGGTTGGAGGGATAAAACCCATGCCCAACGACAATAAAAACGGTCAGTGGGATAAAACCCGAGCCTGCCGAGGTTGGAGGGATACAACCCATGCCCAACGAAAATAAAATGGTCAGGTGGATAAGACCCGAGCTTCCGAGGTTGGAAGGATAAAACCCATGCCCAACGAAAATAAAAACGGCCGTGAAATAACTTTTCAACTTGCAATTTTTCAAAATTTACCCCAGTGTAGGTCATCTTTCTTTTTTTTTTCTTTTTTTTCTTTTTTTTCTTTTTTTCAAAGCAGATTTGAAATGCATTTCCAAAATTGGAGCTCCCTCTTTTTTATACTTGCATTAATATAAATCATGTTTAGCAAGGGCCACATTTTCTTGCCTTCGAGAGGCCGAAAAAGTGATTATATAATACCAATACCATGTGATTCCTTGTGCTCCTTTTGGCCCTGAGAACCATGCAAGCATGATCTTTCGATGTCAAAACTGCTCCTCAAGAGTTGTGCTACAACTTGTTTTGAATTTTCTCAATTTTCTAGCATCAGTCAGCCATACCTCACTTTGTACCACAAATCAACTTTTCTAATGATCAGATTTGAATGAATGGCCAGTATTTCAAGTGTCGGCATCTCGCTTTTCGTTCATGATTCTCTTGTGCTCCAAAATCTCACCTTGATGATCTTAACCTTTCGGATTTTCACAAAGGTCACACCTTTTATTTTATTTTGTTTTCATTTTCTATTTTTCCTTTTGTTTTTTTTTTTTTTTTTTTTTTTTTTTTTTTTTTCTTAAAAAAGACGTCTTTTCGGGCTTTCACCTAATGGACAAACCTTGTCAATAACCTTTATCAACTCAGAAATGTGTTCTAAAAAAAGGATGGCATCAGTGCGACAACCTTTCCCATGCAAAAATAGTGAAGGTGTATTGACATCATTTGCCATTTGATTAAGTGATTTTTATTGAAAATACCACTAAAGCGGAGGTCGGGATTTTATGATTTTTATGATGGGGACTAGTGGGGTGTCGAAAAAGTGTTAAGGCTTCAAAGCAAAATCTTCAAAGAGGTTTCAAAAACTCTAAGACCGCATTCTATCAATATTTGCCCCAGTATGAGGGTATTAAAACCGAAAAAAATTGCCCCAGTTTGGCTTTTGACTTCTTCCTTTTTTTTTTCTTTCGTGACAAATAGGAGATAAAAATTTACCTCGGTATGGGGTTTGCAATCTTTAGGAGAGCTATCAAATGAAGGGTTAAATTATTCTAAAGGTTCAATGGGGAATAATAGGGGTAAGATGTTCAAAGAGAAAAAAAGAAGGCTCGCCTTTGATCCGCCATAAATGGTATTTCAAAAAGAAAAATCACATAATCAGATAAAGAATTTATTACACATGTCTGAATTGATTAACAGAGGAAAGACCTGCCCATCCAGTTCTGTAAGAATGGACGTTCCTCCGAATAGCACTTTTTGAACAATAAATGGCCCTTGCCAAGTTGGAGCAAACTTTTCTTTAACCTCCTCTTGAATCGGAAGAATTTATTTCAAAACCTTATCCCTCACTTCAAATAAGCGAGATTTGTCTTTCTTGTCATAACTAACGAACCATCCTTTGATGATAGTACTGTCCATGACAAACATTCAACCTCTTTTTCATCAATTAGAGATAGCAACTCATTGTGCTCCTTAATCCATTTGATTTCTTCTGCCTGAGCCTTTGTCAAAATATGCAAGGACGGGATCTCAGTTTTGGCATGTATTACCACTTCCATTTCAGCATAAGAGGGCAAGGTGTTGCCCCAATTTAGAAATGTAATCTCCAATGAAATGCTCCCAGAGTTCAATTGCAAAATTTGCAAAATCGAAGGAAAAACTCTCTTTTTTTTCTTCAATCCCCTTTTTTTTTTATTATTCTTTCTTTTTTTCGTTTTTCCATTTTTTCCTCCTTTTTTATTATTCTCTTTTTTTTTTCTTTCATTCCCCTTTTTTTATTATTCTTTCTTTTTTTTCGTTTATCCCCCCTTTTTCTTTTCTCTTTTTTTTTTCATTTTTCTCTTTCTTTTCTTTTCTCTTTTTATTTTATTCCCCCCTCATTTTCTCTTTTTTTTTTTTATTTTTTTTTTTTTTTCATTCCCTTTTTTTCTTTTCGTTTTCTATTTTTTTCTTTTCTCTTTTTTCTTTCAAATTGGCTGCTGAAGTATGTACTCCTTTTGAGCAAATAGCCGATCCTCCACTTTGCAATATAGCATCATTGCTCCATTTTTATTCGTGATTAATTTCCAAATTTGCAAGTTTTGAATTGCACTTTTTTCTCGATCTCAACCATAAACACCTGCATAAGGGGAATTTTTCAACGCACTTGAATTTGTCAAAATTTTTTTTTTGTTTTGTTTTTTTTTTTTTGAGCAATGATGTAACAATTAAGATTCATGCAAAGTGTTGACTTATCAAGATTTTAAAAATATATACTTGATCTTGGACATACCCTACAAATGTATTATAAAATTTTTTGCCTCAATTTGAACTTATTTGGTGAAATCTCACAGATATTACAAAAAAATTTGTCCCGATTTGGGCTTATTTTAGTTGCAAAATAATCACATACAATGTGAATAGAAACTACATTTTTCAAATGAAGAATTTAAATATCATATCCAAACTCATGTAGAAGATTCCATGATAAATCCCTCAAAATAAGACCAAATTGAAAAAGATCTCTTCCTTGTTTTGGGATTGGTGTTGAGGGAAAATGATCACTTTTCTTATGAGCTCATCTTTTAGGACCAATCAAATAGATATTATTCAGGATTTTGAGATGGCTCAGGGGAATGGTATGTCAAGATCTGTCTTTTTTTTTTCTTTTTTTTTTTGTGCCCAAATTGTATCCAACACATTCAATATCACATCTTGGTGAAAGCAAATAACTTGTCACTCTTATTTTTTGAGAAAACTCAGTCAACATATAAGCTGTATAGGCTTGTAATATATGGGTAGAAACGATAGCTAAACATATGAAAACAGGTTATGGCCTTATGATCATGAGTGATTGGTAGATTCCTTAGAGACAATATTTTCACTTCAAATTGTCATGAAAAATAAGTCAACAATGGACTTTATGAGCTTGTAAGGTGGCTTGACAACGATAGTTAAAAGAAATAAAATTTTCAAGGATAACGCACTTAAGATCGCCTTCTTTCCCAAAAATTGCCACAGTTTGGGACTTAAAATCCGGAATCCCATTTTGACTCCCTTTTTCTCATCAATCCTCTTTTTTCTTCAACAATCACTAAGGGGAATGCAGCATTGGATGTCTTCGCATTTTTCTTTTTCTTTTTTCATCATTTTTCCACAATTTTCTTTTCTCTCTTTTTCTTTTTTTTTTAAATTTTTTTAAAATTTTTTTTTTCTTTTACCAATACTGATATCCCAATGTCAATGATAAAATTGAAAACTCCCTAATTTGGAGTGTAGATGGCCCCTCTTTCTTTTTGATATTGAAACCAAATATCAATGTTAGAGTCAAATTCCCCCAACTTGTAATATTTTCTCCTTCTTCTTCTTTTTTTTCTTTTTGAAATCTCCTTCCCCAGTGTGGGGGTGCAATCATAAGTGCTTTTGAAACGAACCACCAATTTAGGCTCAAATGAGGATGCAAAGGATAAGAGTGTTTAGATGGTAGAAACGATGGCCAAAGCATCATTCTTATTTCTCATGACAACCAAAGTAAAGAATAACCCGTTGGAAAAACCCATTTCCATTTGACATTCGAAAATTTTTCCGTGGAGGGTCATGATCATTGAGGCTTTTATTTGAAACGAAACTCTATTTTTTGAAGTCTCAAATGGGGAAACAAATGATAAAATCTGTATAGATAGAGAAACGAAAACCTAAAGTATCATTCCAAATTTTCAAAACAAAATAAGAAGTAATGTGCATTTTTGCTTTCACTTAGATGTGGATTGAATCTGGTTAGACACACCGGACATTTTCACGGAAAAAATTATCTCACTTTGAAACTAGTCAGCCAATGCGACTGATCTTGGAGGTTCAATAAAAGTGGACAAAAAATGAAAATGAAAAGTGTTGGGGTTGATCTTTTATGACAAGCTATCAAATTTGAATGACCCCTTTTATTTCCGACTATACTCATTGAATAGTTTAGGCCACAAATCTAGTGTATGCAAAGAATTTTGGGAATTTGACATGCACTCATGAATTTCGAACAAGAGGTTGAAAAATTTCAATTTAACCTTATTCCTTAAAATCTATCATGAAATCTCTCAATGAGCAAATAAAGAATGAATATATACAAAACAATAATTGTCTAAATAAAAACTTTATTATTCAAATGTTTGAATTTTTTTTTTTCAAATATAATACATGTGAGCAAATAAAAATCTCTAAAGAATACATTTTCAAATATATACACACTTTCTCTTTCTATCTTTTGAGACAAAATATATTAGAAACAATGAATCAAAAGATTTTTGAGATACTTTACACTAGCATTTTCAAATGGATTTTTCATTCATTTTTTTTACATTGTAGGATCTGTCCAAGAATCAAGTAACACTTGTAATTTTCAAAATTTATCAGACCAAAAATATTATCAGATATAGGAAAAATATTTTTACCCTGTTGAAACAACTTTTATAAATGCAGGGGAGGGGAAAAAAATAAAGCAAAATACCCAGAGTTAGTAAGCAAAACTGCAAAATCGGTATGCATGTCCTATGAGGAAACCCTTTTATGCCAAGGGTTGGCCTAGCATGAAAAATGCAATCCTCTGGGATAGGCACCATACAATACCTGATGGATCCGATCGACTTGTTGAGATTCAATGAAAAGACAATTTTGAAAAAACTGGATAATTGGAGTGACAAGAAACAATTTGTCCTAACAAAATGAGAACAAAGTCCGAATGAATTGATTGCTTTGATTGACACATAAAATGATATCAAAATCAATTTAGTGTGAAAAACTTATTATTTTTTTTTAAGGATTGAAATGTCTCGACTAGTTTCTTCAGTGAAATGGATCGAATGAAATTGATGGTTTATTCAAAATTGACTTGATCACCCTAAAAATAGGTAAACTGATCAAATGAATTGAATGAAATTTGATTTATTCAAAATTGATTGGATGACCCTAAAAAGGGATAAATTGGTCAAATAAATGAAAATGACGATTCATTAAAAATTGACCGAATTGTCCTAAAAATGAATGAATTGACCAAATAGATTGGATGAATTTGATGGATAATTTGATTAAATGAATTGAATGAAAATGAGAGTTTATTGAATTGGCTACCTATTGGTAGTTTCAAAAAAATTCATTGCAATGCATTAGCCTATAAGCCTTCTAAAATCAAGATTTGGCCTCAATATATTTACCATCTCAATGATGAGGAATTATTTGCAAATTTCTTCAAGTTAATGTCCTTTACGCAAGGGAATTTTACCAATTCTGATAAAATGGCCAAAAAGTGATTATTAAAGGCTCATATTCTAATGCGTAAAAACTGTTCCATCATTCTCAATGCTGTTATACGGAAGGAATCGAATCCTACCTTACCTTGTGCACTACCCCTTTGGATAGTATAAAAAATATAAACGTGCAAGTCTCATTGGATTATATATCCGAGACACAAGGCGGTTTATGCCTAACGCGGGATTCCCTAAACGGCGTTCCCTTCTATAGTTAATGCATGATGACAATTTATTAAAGCATATATACGATGAAATAATTGAAACATGACCTAAAAGTGCCCCATTTAAATGCTGGGGTAAGCCTAAAATGATGTGCAATACATATACGTATGTAATTAACTAAAATTTAAACATGCTTGATATAGAAGGCGGTCTTATCCTAAACGAGTACCATGCCAGTACTTTTATTTCTAAAGTTCGTGTATGCAGAAAAAGAGAAAACAAGAAGATGTTAGCTCCACAAGTAACACATAACACGTTGGGACAATAAATGATACAAGAATGAAAAGCAAAGAGAAAGGGGTGAAATCCCTCCCCTCGTGTCTAGTGTTACTAATCGGGTAAGGTTGACTCTATCTTAGATAATTTCTAATATGGATGCATGAGGTTTGACTTACTAATACATCTAGACTCAGTAAGCTTTCAGGCTCCCAAGCCTTCAGACCAAAAGGCTAAGGGTCATCAATCCCAAAGACTTCGATCGGTGGCTTGAGTGATCCCTTAGGCATCGCTATGGGCGCAGAGCACACCATCCGCCTACCTAAGGAAATCGATCCTAATCCTACAAGGAAATGTGGGATGGCGTCCACGAGAAAAAATAAAAAATAGGATAAAAATAATGCGTGCACGTATGATGTGCTTCCTTTTGAGGGGAGAGATTATAATTAAAACACGTGTGGAGGCTCTAAGGTGATATTCCCCCCACCCAAGATGCAAGCGCGATACAAGTATATAAACATAAATAAATGAAAGTAAATAACAAATCATCGTATACGTGAATATCGAGAGACGGTCGCGTGTGTGAAATGCAATAATCCTAAAAATGAGGAAAAAGAAAAAGTAAAAGGAATATGCAACCTAAACATCCAAATATGATAAGTGAAAGGGTTAGAAAAAGAAAAGACAACTAAACCAAGTGCTTGGACTCTCTAGCGTCCCCAGTGGAGTCTCCAAGTTGTCGCGCCCCATTTTTCGCGATGGAAAAATAAGAATAAAAAAAAGGTATTTATAAAAGCTATGATTTCTGTTAGGAGAATATTAGTATTCTTATAGATAATAAATTAGTAAGGGTATTCTTGTAAATAGTCGGTTAGGTTTGTATTCCTATAAATACTAGTTGGTCACTCATAATATGTGACTAGATGTTTTCCTCCCAAGATACCTGTTAACATGGTATCAGAGCAAAAGTCCTAGGGTTAGGGTTAAATATCTAGCAAAAGTCTTGACGCGATACTGTTCATCGCGCACTGTTCACGCGCACTGTTCACGACGCGCGTACTGTTCATCGCGCACTGTTCACGCGGTACTATTCACGACGCACTGTTCACGGCGCACTGTTCATCGCGAATTTTGATTGCTGTTTTGTTTGAAGTGCTATTCGCTATGGTTGAAAGTTTTGCTAATGGGGTTACCACTGATCAAGTTGAATCAAGTTCTTCAGCACATGGGTCCCAGAAAACTGTTACTATATCCGAGGAAGATTATGTTAAATTCTTACAGTACCAAGCTACAAATCACGCATCTCTTCCCTCTGCTTCTTTAGCACAAAAAGGTAATGACTCATAGATTATTGACTCCGGGGCTACTGATCATATGTCAGGTACCTCTAAAATTTTTTCTAATTTTCAAGAGTCTACTCCCTTTCCTCATGTTACTTTAGCTGATGGATCTACCACTAAAGTTAAAGGACTAGGCACTGTAGAAATTAATCCATCACTTCCGCTGTCTTCTGTTCTTTACGTACCCAATTTGCCATTTAATCTAATGTCTGTTAGTAAGCTCACTAAATTTCTACAGTGTACAGTTACTTTTTCTCCTGATTCTGTTGTCATTCAGGATTTGAAGACAAAGAGGACGATTGGTGGAGGGCATGAGCATAATGGTCTTTATTTTCTCAACTTCAATGGTCCGATAGCATGTCCTGCTACTGTTTCTCCTCTTGAAATTCACTGTCGTTTAGGTCATCCGTCTTTACAAAATTTGAAAAAGTTGGTTCCTACTTTGAATCAATTATCTTCGTTAGAATGTGAGTCTTGTCAATTAGGAAAGCATCATCGTGTTTCTTTTGCTCCTAGAGTCAATAAACGGGTTTCTGAACCCTTTTTGTTAGTTCATTCTGATGTTTGGGGTCCTAGTCGAGTCACTTCAAAGTTAGGTTTTAAATATTTTGTAGTCTTTGTTGATGATTTTTCCAGAGTTACATGGCTTTATTTAATGAAAGATCGTTCAGAATTATATTCCATTTTTTATGCATTTGTTACAGAAATAAAGAATCAATTTGGTGTGCCTGTACGTATACTTCGCAGTGATAATGCGAAAGAATATTTTTCCACTCCTTTTAATACCTTTATGACTAAGTCTGGTATTATTCATCAGTCCTCTTGTCCTCACACTCCACAACAGAATGGAGTTGCTGAAAGAAAAATTGGGCATTTAATCGAAATTGCTCGAACACTGTTGTTGCACATGAATGTGCCCAAACAATTTTGGAGTGATGCAGTTCTAACTGCATGTTATTTAATTAATCGCATGCCATCTAATATTCTTGGAGGTCAATTACCTCACTCCATTCTTTTTCCTCATGAACCTGTGTTTAAATTGCCTCCTCGTATTTTTGGATGTGTGTGCTTTGTTCATCAGCTTGCTCCGGGGATGGATAAATTAGATTCTCGTGCTATTAAATGTATTTTCTTAGGATATGCACGAGCGCAAAAAGGGTATAGATGTTACAGTCCAGTTTTAAATCGATTTTTTACTTGTACTGATGTTACTTTCTTTGAATCCACTCCGTATTTTATCAAGCAAAGTATGTCTTGTGAATTAGACCAGTGTCCCTCTTTTTCCTCTCCTGTTTTACCACTCCCTTCCCCTTTATTACCTGAGTTGTTTAGTCCACCAGATTCCATAGCTCGATTATCTCGTCCTCATCTTCAAGTTTACTCTCGTCGTTCCATGGTTGAGAAAGTTCCTGATATGCCACGCACTTCACCAATTAACTCTCAATCTTCAAATCCAGGTATAACGCCCTCCTCTGAGTTAGATCTTCCTATTGCTTTACGCAAAGGTAAGAGACATTGTACTTCCCATCCTATTTCTAATTTTGTTTCTTATTCTCGTCTCTCTATGTCATATTCTTCTTTTGTTGCTTCTCTTGATTCTATCTCCATTCCTAAGTCTATTACCTATGCTCTTAATCATCCTGGTTGGAGATTAGCTATGCAAGAAGAGATGTCTGCTTTGGAACAAAATGGTACTTGGGATCTTGTCCCTCGTCCTTCAGGTAAGCCTGTTGTTGGTTGTAAATGGGTGTACACTATAAAAGTGCAGCCTAATGGTTCTATTGATAGATTGAAGGCTCGGCTGGTAGCTAGAGGATTTACTCAGGTATATGGAGTAGACTACTTAGAAACATTTTCTCCTGTTGTAAAGATTACCTCTGTCCGTCTTCTTATCTCTTTGGCAGCAACTTATAATTGGCCATTGCATCAGTTGGATGTGAAAAATGAATTTCTGCATGGAGATTTGGAAGAAGAGGTATATATGGAACAACCTCCTGGATTTGTTGTTCAGGGGGAGAATCCGCGGTTGGTTTGTCGTTTGAAAAAATCCTTATATGGATTGAAACAGTCTCCGAGGGCTTGGTTTGGCCGGTTTAGTAGTGTTGTCATGGAGTTCGGTCTGACAAGATGTGGAGTAGATCACTCTGTATTTTATCGGCATTCTAATGCTGGTAAAATTTTATTAGTTGTTTATGTGGATGACATTGTGATTACAGGTGATGATGTTGTGGGGATCCAGAAACTTAAATCCAATCTGCAGGCAAACTTTCAGACAAAGGATTTAGGTCATCTACAGTATTTTCTGGGTATTGAGGTAGCTCGGTCTAAATATGGGGTTTATTTATGTCAAAGAAAATATGTACTCGATATGTTGAGTGAAGTTGGGATGTTAGGTTGCCGACCTGTGGATACTCCTATGGATCCCAATGTGAAATTAGCAGGAGATCTAGGTGCATTACTTGATGATGCTAAGCAATATCGAAGACTTGTGGGTAAATTAAATTATCTCACTGTAACGAGACCTGACATTTCGTTTGCAGTGAGTGTTGTGAGTCAATTTCTTGATACCCCTCGTACTAGTCATTGGGATGCTGTTATACGGATTCTCAGGTATCTTAAGAGTGCTCCTGGAAAAGGGTTGCTGTATCAAAATCATGGACACACTGATATTGAAGGATATAGTGATGCAGATTGGGCTGGTTCTGCCTCAGATCGAAGATCGACTACAGGATATTGTGTGTTTGTTGGTGGTAATTTAGTGTCGTGGAAGAGTAAGAAGCAAACAGTTGTATCCAGATCAAGTGCAGAATCTGAATACCGCGCTATGGCTCACACTGTGTGTGAGTTGGTTTGGGTGAAGAGCATGTTACTGGAACTTGGGTTTGAGCATAAACAGCCTATGAATTTAGTGTGTGATAATCAGGCGGCTGTTCATATTGCGTCTAATCCAGTGTTTCATGAAAGGACAAAACATATTGAAGTTGATTGTCATTTCATTCGAGAGAAATTGCTTGACGGGGTCATCAAGACATCTCATGTACCGTCTGTAGATCAATTAGCTGATGTATTTACCAAGAGTTTAGGGGGCTCTAGGGTGAAATACATTTGTAACAAGTTGGGTGCTTATGATATATATGCTCCAACTTGAGGGGGAGTGTTAGGAGAATATTAGTATTCTTATAGATAATAAATTAGTAAGGGTATTCTTGTAAATAGTCGGTTAGGTTTGTACTCCTATAAATACTAGTTGGTCACTCATAATATGTGACTAGATGTTTTCCTCCCAAGATACCTGTTAACAATTTCCATTTAAAAATAAGTGAAAAGGGCCTAAAATGGGACTTTAAAAAAATGCGACAATTTGGGTCCAAAATTTAGTCTAAAAGGGTTTTGAAGAAAAATTAGGAGTCGCCACTTGGTATCGAGTTTGGGTGTACCAAGTCACCCAAAAAGTGTATTTAAATAAAATAAAATAAAACCCTCTTCGACAACTCCAGGTCTTTGAAAAATAAGAGAAAATGAATTCGGGAGTCACGGTTGAAGAAAGGGAAGGCAAAGGTTCGATTAAATCAAACCTAAGGCACCCTTTCAACCTAGTCTAAGCTAGTTGCGAGGTTTAATCAAACTTTTCCTAATCTAACCCTTAATTTATCATATTTGGATGTTTCCTACATGGATGCAAATCTAAATTTATAAAATATCAAAAGGGTCAAAATATCCATTCAAGAGTTTAATCGAACCAATCGCATTAATTACGAAAGCCACAATGATTCCTTGAAAGTGTCACGAGTATGCGGATGATGAAATTAAAATAAAAGAAAAGAAATTAAATTATATACATATATAAGTGATCAAAGAAAAAGGGAATGCAACATAAAGGGTACGGGAGGCAAAAACTCTTGACATAATTTTCTTATACATGGATTAATAGGGTATTTAAACTAAAAAGTTATAATCACCCATTTCCCATGTTTGAAAAATAATTATCCTAACATGAACAAGCAAATGAACTAGCTTAAATGAGATGCAATTCTGAATGACATGATTTGTACCTACAGAGGGTAAGGGATAATATAATAGGGAATATCATGCAAATGAGAAAAGATCCTAAAAATGAAAATATGCATGAAAATGTGGTGAATAGCATACAAAGATGAATCTAGCGCAAGATGACATAAAGGGTCTAGCGTTGGACTAGCCCATTTCTAAAAGTCCTTACTAGCGTTGGACTAGCAAGTAAGCGGAGGGAGAAACCACAACTAGCGTTGGACTAGTGTGGTGACGTCATGCATTAACAATTCATAGTGAAACAAATAAAACATAAATTAAAACAAATAAACACATAAGAGCACGTAGCACATAACACGTAAACATAATATCTAGATGCCAAAATCCTAAGAAAAGCGGATAAAACACATAACATATAAGCCACATAAACACACAACCTATCTATTACATTGGGGAATCTAACTACAATCTAAAATACGAAAGATATGATAAAATAAAATTAGTTATCCTATCTATTACATTTTTTGAGGTATTTAAATGCCTATCAAATAATTATAAAAATTAACTAAACAAATATAATATAAGAAAATTTAAATGAACATTTAAATTCAATAAATAAAGTATATATAAACACATAGGAATACATAGGAGCACGTAATTGACATTGAAATAATAAAAATAGGGGTACCTCCCGTTTGAAGTGGTGATTAAATGGAGTCAAATTGTCCTATTTATACTCACAATGAACAAAAGAATCATGGCACCAATTTAATTAAAAATAATATTAATATTAATGAAAATTCACCTTAATATGTCGAACGTAAATAAATTTAAGAATATCTAAAAATTACATGTTAAACATACTCAAAAGTAACATAATTAGCTATTAAAGAAAAGAAGCAATCATAATAAAGGGAGTCAAAATTCACTAGGGACTGAATTGCAAAAAATCGACAAACTTTTGGGGACAAAAATTATATTTTTCCAAAGTTTAGGGGTCAGAATTAAATGAAAGACAAAATTCAAGGACCAAAGTGCAATTAATTTAAGGACCTTAGTGAAGCAAATTTAAAATGTTCTGGGCCACAGTGAAACTACTCCAAAGATCCGGGGTTAAAGTGCAACTTTCGGTTTCTGATTTGGGCAAGAAAAAGGCCACTGGGCCATCATTTTTATTTCTTTGGGCCAAACATTTCCTAAGCCCAGCCGAAAATCCAAGACTGAACACACAGGCGAGCCAGTCTTTTAAACTCAAACCCGACCAAAAATATATGGGCTCCAATCTCTTAGCCCAACAGAAACCCAAAAGAAAATAAACCAAAATCCATTTCCAAAACCCAACCAAAACTAACTCTTGGCCCTACCGAAAAATAAACATTAGCCCAATTCTTTTCTCTCTTTTCTTTCCTTTCTTTTTCTTCTTTCCTCCCCCCTACGTTTCTTCTCCTTCTTCTTCGGCCAGCTGAAGCTTCTTCAGCTGGCGGCCGCCGGACCGTCGGTCACCGGCGACTTTTCAGTCGCCAAAATTTCTCAAAATACGCTTCCCCACTCTATTTTTCGCGGAGATTCCATTTCTGGGCTTAGTTTTAACAAAAATTGAGCCAAGAGTGGTCAAAATGCCAAGAAATCAGTTCAGTTTTTTATTTTTTTAAAACCCTCAAATCTTCACAAAAATCATAAAAATTATGCCAAACCCTCCTTATAACTCTCTACAATACACTATAATCTTAGTTGACAAGTAAACAACAACAAAAGGATGCATTAAATCAAAACAGCCCCTAAAATTCTTTTTTTTTTTCATTTTGGCATTTTTTCAAACAATTAACATGCATTCACAAGAAACATTTCCTTTTCCTAAATCTGGTTCATGCCATTTCCCAATTTTTTAACAATACAACAACAACAATGCAAGGCAGCCGGCAGAAACGAAAGAAAACTAAACAATGAAGCATTGATTTAATATGACAAAAAAAACTAAAAGTATACCTCAATAAATATGAAAATCTTTCGGTTGAAGTTTTGATGAAATTTCCAAGCCTTGACCGATAGCTGCCTTTTCCCTTTTTTTGTGTTTGGATTTTGTGGAAGAAAATGTGTAGAGGGAGCCCCTTTTTTTTTGTTCCTCTTGTCTTTTTTCTTCTGCCCAAGTCCGAGAGAGGGAGAGGGTGAGGTGAGGAGCTTTTCTCTTTTTTTTTTCTTTTTTTCGGTTGAGACCAAAGAAAGAGCCAAGAGCCCCCTTTTTTTTGTGTGTTTTTCTTTTCTTGTTCTGCGAGGGAGAGAGCCGAGAGTTGTCTGGGAGCTAGAGTGCTTTTTTTTTCTTCTTGTCTCTCTGTCTAGAGAACCGAGAGGGACTTGTAGCCAAAGTGGAGCTTGTGTGTTGGATTTGCCAAAATGATGATTTCTTAGCTAATGAAAAGAAAGGTCCATGGCAATTGAGTGTGGAATGGGTTAATAGTTGTTTTGGTAGGGAAAATGATGAAAGTGATTTTTTATTTCTTGATTTTTCTCTTTTGTTTTGTGTTTTTTTTTCTTTTTCCAAAAACAAACCTACAAAAATGAGAAAATCATACATTAATATATATTAAAAAAAATGATAATAATAATAGCTTATCAAATAGATAAAATTTCAGGAAACATTAAAAATTGACAAAAATTTGGTGTCTACACTCACGGTCATAGCAAAAGGGAACATGTCTTAGGTGCGAATTCCCTTACAATCTAGCCACCCTCGAGAAAACCCGAGCCAGACTAGTACAAGAGTAGTCCATGATAACACTTCCATATCAAACCCCCTCGATCAATCTTATTACGAGGTCCAATGTAAAATCTTCCGTGCCTTGGCCTTTGCCATCCAGACTTACCTCAAGTTCAATCAAGATACAGACCTTTATTCTCGCGCTCTCCACTATTTGGTACTCAAGTCCAAGAATCCACAATAAGATAATTCACAGCTCGAGCCGGCCGGTCCCAAGAGTAAATCATCCATATTATAGATTCCTACTCGACATACATATCTATCTTCCTCAAGTTCATGATAAAGATTTTTACACTTATAGCATGCACGGTTCATAGCTTATGCTCAAACGAGCACTTAGACACATTCACGAAATCAGGACCATAACACCACTTGGCCCAATCTCACTCCGCGCAGAGACCATGCGAAGCAGCTCTGATACCACCTGTGACAGCCCCACCTCCCCCTAAGGCGAACCAAAGGGTTCGGCGGACCGCCTGCCCAGCTCTCGCCGGGACTCAAATCTGGAACGAACAGAAACCTACCAAACGCTCGGAAGAACTTCGAGGAAATAACATTCAGAACCCAATTGAGCCGAACTATAAGATACAATCAATCTTTAGGACAACGTTCCCACAGACATATAACCATAAGGAAACACTGTACAATATACATATTAGTAAGTTTACACACCAAAAGAAACGTTTTATTAAGATACATTTAGGGTTTCCAAATTGTCGAGGAGCTATACCCAAAAGAGCAAAAGAATTTCTAACTAGCCCAACTCAGTCTTCAAAAACATCGAAGTTCCAAAAGATAGTTCCCTATAAGAAAAACAAGGATAACGGGACGGGGTGAGCTAAAAGCTCAATGAGGTACCAACAGTATAAATAGTAGAAATAATGAGAAATCACTTTTAAGGCACATATTCACATCAAATACGAGAAATGAATAAACACCACAATTTAAAGGATACAAGTGGCTCTCAAGAGCCAAATCCCCGTTCCAATACTTGATCCAACCTAGTTGACCCTCCATCAACATTCAAATAAAGGAACCAGTCCAATAGAACACCACTTTAACGCCAAATCTCGTTCACCAAACATATCCCTTACCGGGCCCGAACTCCAAACAGGATCAGGAATGGTAATACTCGAGTATACCGGAATCAAGAGTCTCAATACCCAAAGATTCCCCAGGAACAGGCACCCATAGATTGTCAATTACCTCGACCAAGCCCTTGCTGGCTCGACTTAATTAACTCCCCATGAGGTTGAACTCAAGTTAACAGGAAGATCGTTGGACACACTTCCAAACGATCTCATAACAAGCGCAAGTAACAAATTCAAGTTCATAACAAGTACAAGTAATAGATTCCAGTTCATTCAGTACAGGCAAGAGAACGAGTATGATAAAGTACACCCTCGTCTCATTCAAAATAAATAGTCGCTAAGGACATTCAAATAGCAATTTGCAAGTACTGATAACCAGTTTAGCAATAATTCAGGGGAGTGGTACACTCACCAGTTCCGACAAGAATAATTTCAAAAGTTTCCTTCCCAAGTGTGGCTTTACTCGCCGGCACCTCCTAGAACAATCAAGGGCAAACACTTAAGACTTGACTCTAAGACTTAGTAAATGGAATTCGCAAGTAAGACTCGGTTACGAGTCATATGTCTATTCAAATGAACCAGTAATGCAAAGCAAAGAGGCGATTTTGGAGTGAAAAGGTAACAATTGGTCTTAAAGGCATGAACAACCTCAAAGCCCTACCTACAATGATTGACCAACTCCAAATGTGGGGTAGAAAATGAAAGTAAGATCAATACCAGGAAAACAGGATTTTTCAGTTTTGCGCAACCCTATATGAAAAATCATATCTCAAGTTTTGTAAGTCCAAAATTGGTAAAAGTTATTCCGTTGGAAAATACATTCAAAGGGCTACAACTTTCCAGAAAACATCATGATAAGATTCAGAACGCAAGTCAGTCAAATTCAAGTCTCAAGTTGCTGCTTATCCAGTGAAAGACAGAACAGGTACAAATTTTCCGTCAACTTTGAAAAATCACCTTAAATTACACAAATAGAAACAGGGTCTAAAATTTATGCAGTTTATATCCCTATGAATCTATTTTGAAACGCAACAAACGGAACTCAATTCCAATTTTCCTACATCAAGATATAGTAGATTCCCCAAGACTGCTCAAGGGTCCTGCGAAAATTTCAGCAGTACTTCCCCTAGATTTCCGTACTTTACCATGCTACCATCAACCACCAAATTTCATAACAAACAATCACCATTGCACATACCAATCATAGTCTAGGAAACACCCTTAAGATACAACCAATTGGTAGCTCCAAAACCACCCCCAATCATGATCAAATTAAAACCCTAAACCTGAAATTTTCCGTACAAAGCGGAAATTTTCCGCAAATAGCGACAATTAACACACCAAAGCTTCATTCTAGACCATACTAAGCTATCATCCATGGCCAACCAACATTAAACATATAAAAACAGAAAAATTATGAATAAAAATAAAAATTCCACAATCTCTACCAAAAGTCATGAAATAACCCACAAAAACACCTCTTTAACTAACACAAATCACTAATTCAACATTAACAAGACCAAAGAAAGCATTCCTTAGCTACTCACCTTACCAACTCAAGAAAAGAGACAACTTAGCACTTTCCCTTCCAAACCACTCCACTAACTAGCTCAATACTACTTAGCTAAGGGTTTTTATGGAGTAATTTCAAGTTGTAACGGTTAAGTTGTGAGATTGGAGCAAGAAATGAAGAACCAAGGTGAAAGCTTTCCTTTCTTTTCCTCCTCAAGAAGCTCGGCCAAATGGTTGAAGAATGAATATGATTTTGGGTCCAATTTGAACATTTAGTAAAGTTAAGGAATAGTAGTCAAAGTCCAAGATTGAATAGGAGGGTGACACTTGTTACCTTTTTGGTTTAAACTTATCCTCTTGTCTCTCCAATACTAATCCATCTAGGTAACTTCTAATTATCTCTTAGCACCTAATAAATTACTCCTGGTATACAAAACTTAACCTAATTAGCCGAATTTTCCGCACTTACTGCACAAGCGGGTCCCACATCTGGTATATATTCTTAATTTCTCAAAAACTAACTTATACTAGAAAAATAATTTTAAAACTATATTTACGCATAAAAATCTCAAAAAAATCAATATAATAGGGTATAATGACGAAAATGCATGCGAGAAAATAAAATAAAATAGTATGAAATAAAGAAAATTTACGGGTCCTCACAGCAAAAATATGAGACTATAAGAAAAGAAAAAGGATAAAATAATTATACGAATATACATGACCTACAGGAATGCATCATGTCGGGTACGGGAGACTAATGTTCGTGACTCAATTTTCCCTTTCGTAGAGGGAATACGAGTGTGTTAAGGTTAGAAAGCCAAACTCGTCCATATCCCATATTCAAGGGATTTTTCCTAATCTAATCAAGCAAATGTACTAATCTATCTCTAATTTTTCTTATATGAAATGCAAATCTAATGTTATGTCTTATATAATTATATAAAGAAAAATATAAAAATAGGGGATATGAATATAAGAGGGAATATGAGGAAAAATAAATACATATATGTACGGGGAGTATTTATATATAAGGGGGGAATTATGGGATGAGGAATATAGGTATAAAGGGAAATATGCAAAAAATGATAGAAGACCCTAAAGTATGCATGAAAATGTGATGTTTTATCACACAAGCATGATCTAAAGCGTGGAGGGTTCCTAAGGGTCTAGCGTTGGACTAGCCCATATTTCTACTTTATCACTAGCGTTGGACAAGTGAGAAATCAGACAAAAGAACCACAACTAGCGTTGGACAAGGGAACACAACTAGCGTTGGATAGTGTGATAACATGTCACATATTAATTATAACTAAATTAATCATGTAAAGCTTGATAAAAGCATGTAAACACATATATCACATAAACACATAACACATAATCATGATATCTAGATGCAAAACCCTAAGAAAGCGATAACACATAGCACATAGGCATGCAAATCACACCAAGCAAAATAAAGCCCTAACTATTACACTTGGGGCCCTAACTACAATCTAAGGGGGGAACGAATGAAATAAATAAATAAATAAATCCCCTAACTATTACATATTCTATCTAAATACAGGTCTTGAACCTAACTATTACAACTTTGGCATTCAAGTGCCTTTCACATAATTACATTAGAATAAACGCACAAAATTAAAGTAAAATTAAATAATTAAGGAAATAAATGAATGAAAATGAAATAAAACATTAAAAATCATGCAATTACACACATAAATGCACATAGGGTCAAATAAATTAGAAATAAGGGATAGAGTGTACCTCTCTGGAGTTGGGGCCCTAATGACACGAATTTACTTATTTACCCTCCAAAATAATAAAAGGGGTCAAGGCATCACTTTAATTAAGTAACATGTAATGAAAATTAAACACCAAATGAAAATTAAACACGAAATAAAATCAAGCGCGAAATAAACCATCCGAGTGTAAGAAATTAAAGCAAACACAATCCAAATTCTAAAACAATTTAAAGGTTTTAAGAGTCAAAAATGAAATACCAAATTTAATGGTTTAAGATGGGATTTATCGAAATCAAATGTTAAAACTTCACAAAAGCGGAATGGAAACCTATTTATTATAATTAAACAACAAATTACTCAAAGTTCTACTAAAAATCAAAATTAAACTATAAGTCCCTAAAAGTTATTAAACCCCAAATTTCATCTTAAACTTCACTAAAAATTTACCCAACAATCCCATTAAATCACATCAAATGAAAAAAAGACTAGTTAAAGGGACAAAATTGATCAAATTATCCAATTGATTGGGCCATAGTGGCGTTAGTTGGAAACAATAGGGAGCGAAGTTCAATTTAGACAACATATGCATGCATGCAAACAAGTTGTTTTGCTTCTATTTTTCTGCTGCAATTTTCATCCGAGAGCTTCTGCAACCCCATGAAAACTTTCGGCAAACAAGCTTCATGCAGAACTTTGATCCATCTTCAATTAAACATGGCTAAACACCTATTAACAATGGGATTCTTGGAAGACTTTCATGCAAGTTTCATGCAGCAAATAAGCTTCTGCAACCGAAAGAATGTTTCTGCAAATTATTTTCCTATGCTATTCAGTTTCAGCAACCGAAAGCCACTCATGGTTCGTGAGGTAAGAGAACAATATCATACCAAAGCATCAACCCAATCACCTAGTTTTTGATGAACATGCACTTCTGGAACGAAGAGAAGCAAGTAACTCACGAGGGAATGAAATAATACTTCAGCAAGTGCAGACCAATTCACTTCAATCTTACTGCAACTTACTCATGAAGCATGTTCATACAAAACAACTTAAACCCAACCTACCAAGTGTAATGATTTTCAACCCATTGATGCCATTACCTCAGAAATACATTCCAACAGATTTGAAAGTGCAGCCATATGAAAAATGCAGTAAAGGTGCATAAGGAATAAAAGTTGCAGCGAACATGCATATGGTATACCAACCAACCGAACACCAAAGAAATCATAAGCTTCAAACAACTCTGAGCTCTACCGTGGACCTAACATGAACTAGCATCAGGAACATGGGTTACACCCAAACTTTTAATGAAGGAAACAGATTCTTAAGACACAATCCTACCCACTGAAAAGAAAAACAGCCATGAAGGAGAAATTTAAGAGACAACGAGCATGATCCCAGGTACCAAATCCAACCCAACTCTCAGAAACAAACCCCCAAAACTTCCACACAGATTTCTCAAGAAGACAACTTCACCTCATCAAGACTTGATAAACACAAAATGCATGATTCATGTTCCCTTAATGTCAAAGCTAATGACTTCTCTAAATGCAACTTTAATGGCAGATATTGTTCATGACATTCCAATCAAACAACAAGCCAAAGGAAACATGTTAATTGAACTACAATTTCAGCAAACCAAATGAAACCCAAACTGTTCGCATGTACTGCTGCAACAAGCCGAGAATTTCATGCTTGTTGCAGCAGCTTTTGCACCTTTAAACTCCAAACAAACACACTCTGAATCCAGCCATGTAGCAACAAACATTGTTTTTTTTCCATTTTCATCCTAAAATCATGAATTTAAACACATAAAATGTCAAAACACAGAATCATGTCAAATCTGTAAATTTCACTCGCAACTTGTGTCTTCATTTTCACTTCTGCGTTTCATTAACATGATGCAAATCAAGTCCAAATCAACAAATATGCATATGACAGCCAAGAAACCGACACAAACAAGCAACGTACATAGTAGCAATCGACGAAGCATTGAAACTTTCATTGAAACTGTGAAATATCTTTTGTAACCGTGAACCTTGGACAAAATGATCTAAACCCAACCTCATAAATGATCTAAGTTCCTACCCCAGAACTCCAGTCCAACCCATTAGGTTCACACAGAAACAGATATGAAAAGGAAACTTCAGTACATTCATCAAGTAAACTAAGAACAAAACAGGTAAAAGACATCACCTTTATCCCTTCCAAAGGCAAAATCAAGGCTGGGATGATCAAAAAGGGGTCGCTGCTCAATCCAAAATCCTCTCTTTCTGGTTCTGCTACTCTTCCGTTCTTCCTTTCTTTCCTTACTTTCTTTCTCCCTCTCGGTTTCTCCTCTCACTCTCCTTCCTTGCTGTTTTTTCTTTGGCTTTTTACCAGAACCTCTCTTTTCCAGTTTTCCTTTCTCATTCTCTCCCTTTCTCTTCTTTCTACTGTCTCCTCAATCCTCTCCGTTGTTGCACTCTCTCACGCTCAAAGCTGCCCTTTTTTGGTTCTCAAAACCCAGCCGCTGCCTCTACTGTTTCATTCCCTTTTTTAGCCGTCACCAGATCCTCTATGCTCTCTCTACCTCTTCCGTTACACTTCTTTTTCCTTTTTATATCAAATGAAACCCTTAAACCCTCATCTCAAGGGTTCCTAAAGATCCTCAGCTCACCTCTTCTTTTTGGCCATTCGATTGGCTTTCTTCTAGATCATTCTTGGTTTCGGATGAAAGCCAGGTGGAATGGATTTAGCATGATCCAATGGCAAGGAAAAATGACGGGAAGAAAAATGGGGAAATGGGATGGAACTGAGCTGCATTTTACTTCTGTACCTTCGCGCATGGTTTCTGATATGAAACTAAAGAAATGTTTGTCCGTGTGAAGCTCAGCGCGCGTGAACTTGCTTTCATCCTCTTTTTTTTTTTAACAATAATGAAATAATTTTCTTAACACAAATGGAAATGAAACGAGATCAATAAAATCCAATAAAAGCCAAAGTTTGATTGATGATTTTTCCTTTTTGTTTTATTAATTTTCACTTAATTTAGGTAAACAAACAACTAATTTTCATAAATTGAATCTAAAAATTTAAATCATATTTTTTGTGAACAATTTCTTTTTTCGATAAATTTTAATAAAAATTAAGAGACTAATGAGCAAACAAAAATGAATAATAATCATCATTTAATCCATAAAAATGAAAATAATAATAAATAAAGCTAAATTAAAAATTTGGTATCTAAAATGCTAAAAAAATGTCTAAAAACAAAAACCATGAGATTAATAAGTAAAACTAGATAATTATCAATAAAAACTAAAAATAAATGATAAATAAAGCTAAATTAAATTTTGGTGTCTACAGTTGTATTATAGCAGATGACTATAGTACATATTCTTTTGGGTTGTATTAAGTTTGAGAGCTAACTAATTGTAAGTATGAAGTGTTTTGGAGTACTTTAAATATATATATTGAAATTATTTGAAGTATTCCTAGTTTTAAATTATGTATTGTAGTGAGTCCCAGCGAGAGTTGGGCAGGCGTCCTGCCGATACCCTTGGGTTCACTCTGGAGAGAAGTGGGGGCATCACAGTATTGGTTATTGATTAATTCCTGTTTATTTCTATTAGTTATTTTGTTAGTTGGTTAATTAGTTATTTATATTTTCCAAAAATCTCCTATCTCTGGACTCTAAAAGAAATAAGTTATCCCCAGTTCCTGTGGATTCGACCCTACTTACCACTATATATAAAATTTGTATTTTTCTCGAGCAGGTATTTATTATTGTACAGGTTCGACATCTGTCAAAGCAAAATATTATTTAGGATAATTTTAGTATCCAAACAAATAATCTTATTGCTTGACCAGTAACTGTAGGGATGATATGGCTGACAATTGTTGTGTGCCCCAGCCGAAAGACTAGCGATATTGAGCATAAACTACCAAAGCAAAGTTTTGTCTTTATTGTTCAAAATGCCCTTGACTAATTGATTGAAAATATCAAATATTTGTAAATACTAATCAATCAGTTCGACACCACGTGGGTCCTCTTGTGCTTCTGAGCATCCTACATTTGTATGATCAGCGTTAATGGAAGGAGCAGAACACTGAAAAGATGAAGTTGTGTTAAGAACAAAAACATACCTATTTATTTTGTACTTGATGCTAAATCTATGTGCATAACTCTTTTGATCTTAAGATTTATTCAATTTTCATTATACAACAGCATTGGAATGATGGAGAAATTTTGGTCTCAAGACAAGGATGAGAGAGGGGTTGGGGAGGGGAGCGAGGGATAGGATGAATGCCCTGGAATAAGCAAGAAAGGAGGGCAAAATCAGGACAGAGGGGTTGAGCAGAGTAGGTCATTGAATAACTAGTCTCCTCCACTCCACAACAGAGTGCAAGATCCATTTCACGGCTATGGCTCTACCTCTGTGAGGTTAAAGAGATTTTGTCATTGTCTATGGGGAAAACTAGTAAATGGGATGCGTTTGGATAGTTGGATCCCTAATTAATGTTTGCAAATAGTTGGATCCCTAATTAATGTTTGCAACTATTTCTTATAAGAGTAATTTGTACAGACTCCCCTACAAAATATAGGACTATTTCTTGGTGACAAGTGTGTATTTTGTGAAACAATAGAACTGCCTTGTGAAATAGATATGCAAAATTGTGCTCTTCTAGTCCTGTATAAGACTTTAAGTGTACCCTTCTAGAATTCCAAGTCCCCTGAAAAGAACGAAAGGGAGTGAAATTGATACTGTATTCCATGCTTCTTAATAATATACAAGGCATATACTTACAGGCAGTGAGATACAAGAGATACAATGAACCTAGATAGTTTACAAAGATATATTAATATCTAATCTAGTCATTGATTGATTGTGCCTATCAATGCAAGTATTACTAATTCATTGATAATTGATACACACAAGATACATATCTTTTCTTAACATCCCCTCAAACTCAAGATGGTTTATCTGAAACCGACTTGAGTTTGGATAAGAGATCATGGAAACGACCAAGAAGATGAGCTTTAGTAAAGATGTTAGCAGTTTTGTGACAGCCCCACCGCCCTCTAAGACGTACCAAAGGGGCTAGCGGACTGCCTGCCCAACTCTAACCAGGACTAAAGAGACAGTTAAATACAATCTAAAACGTTCTGGAATATAATAGCGCGCTCAAACGGATCAAAATAATCACAAAACGAAAATCAGAAAACAGAGCTGCACATGAACAGTGCCGGCCACGTCATAATCCGGCCGGATTCCTGGCCGGATCACAATCCAGCCGGATACCCGGCCGAATTGGAGGCAGAGAGCAATCAAATTTTTTTTCGAAATCCCCTGCTAATCCTGCCGTGTATTCGGTCAAAAACTGGCCGGATTTCCGGCCGGATTCCGATGTGCATTTCCCGCCAAATTTTTTTCCTTTTGCCGTTCGGATTCTGAACCTGTCCGAAACTCAATCATTCACCAACAAAGCAAATGGACCTTCGAAATTGACATTTATAAACCCAATATAACACATAAGCATCACCGAACATGTTTTTACACACATGGTTGCAAATTTACATCTCAAAAGGAAATGTTAATTCAGAATACACGTAAGGATTTTTTTCCTAACCATCAAGGAGCTATACAAAAGAATATAACTAGCTCAATTCGACTTCAAAATCACCGTTTCCCAAAAGTTACTCATATCCCTGTAAGGAAAACAAAGGTAATAGAGTGAGCTTTCGCCCAATGAGGTACCATCACCCAAGTAACGAAGTTCATATAAGCACACAGCTATTCAATCCAAATATATTCAGACAGTGAGCCATTGAGCACCACATTTCAATAAGATAATTAAAAGGATACGGTCGGCTCTCAAGAGCCCTTTTTCTCGCTTGTTGTTCTTGATCTCACCCCGTTGACCCTCCGTCAATGTTTAATGTGTAACCAATACCGTAGACCCCACTTTCTTCGATTCCTTCCACCTCACATACCCCTACCAGGCCCGAACTCCAATCAGTTCAATTGATAATACTCGAGCATACCGAAATCAAGAGTCTCATACCCAATGATTCCATAATAACAGTCCCTATGGCTTGTCAATTTTCTCGACCAAGCCCTTGCTGGCTCGATTCAATTGACCCCCAATGGGGTTGAGCTCAGTGTTAACAGTAAAGGTCGTTGGATACACGTCCAAACGATATCAGTTCAAGTACATTCAAGTGACATTCAATTGATACAGTAAGCAGTCATGTAAGACATAGAGTGTGAGAGTGATGAAGTACACCCTCGTCTCAAATAATCTCAACAGTATACACAAACATTAAAGTCATAGATTTCAAGTATATCAAAACCAAGGAGTAACAACCACGTAAGTAGTACACTCACCAATTAACAAGAGAGTTTTCACAAATTTCTGCCCGACGTACGCCTTGCGTCACCGGTACGCCCTAAAACATTCAAGTGAACACAATAAGACTCGAACACGAGTCACAAACCGAATCTACATATTATTAATGCAAGACCGATTAACGCGTAAAAGTGCAAATAAGGGGCACTTGGGTGCTAAAGGTTTAAATAACCCCCAAAGTCATTCAAAATAACCTAATTCCAAGGAATCACTTAGACTTACAATTTGGACAGCATTACCTCTTAAAATTTCAGATTTCCATCCTATAAATAATCATTTACTTTCATCCAAATCTACCACAATTACACGTACAAGTCCTATGCCACTTAATACACTTGATTAGGGTTACATTACCCCTTTAACAAAGCCAATTCAAAAGTTCTACATTAACCCTAGAAAAGCCCCAATTATAAACCCTAAATCTGAAATTTTCCGTACAAAGCGGAAATTTTCCGCAAATAGCTACAATTTACGCACCAAAGATTCATTCTAGACTATTCCAAGCCATCATCCATTGCCAACCCATATTAAACATATAAAAACAGAAAAATCCTGAATAAATATAAAAATTCACCAATCTCTACCAAAAGTCATAAAATATCTCCTAAAACCATCTCTTTAACTCACACAAGCCACTAATTAAACATTATTAAGATCAAAGGAAAGGTTCCTTGGTCACTTACCTTGCAAACCCAAGAAAAGACCCAACTTAACACCACTTTCTTCCAAACCACTTCACCAACAACCTTACTACTACTAAACTAAGGGTTTTTATGGAGAAATTTCAAGTTTAACCGGTTGGATTGCAAGCTTGAGCAAGATTGAGAGCAAAAGAGTTGAAGGTTTCTTTTCTTTCCTTTCTAGAGAGAGCCGGCCAAAGAAGCTTGAAAATGGAGATGATTTTGATCAATTTTTGATATTAGTAAAGTTAATGAATAGTGGTCAAAGTCTAAACTCAAATGGGAAAGTGACACATGACACCTTTTTAATTCAAAGCTATCATTTTGTCTCTCCATCATTCATCCAACTAAGCAATCTCTAATTATCTCTCAACACCTAGTAAATTAATCCCGGTATACAAAATTTAACCTAATTGGTCGCACTAGTGGGTCCCACGTCTAACATACACTCCTAAAATCTCATGAACTAACTTATACTAGAAAAATGATTTTAAAACTATATACACTCATAAAAATTATCTAGAAAATTTCCTAATGAAGGAATTACAGAAATGGCGTGCAGTACATTAAAATTAAAACCTAGAAAATGAGAAAATTTCGGGTCCTCACACTCTCTCCCCCTTAAAAGAATTTCGTCCTCCAAATTTCTCACCTTGATTCACAAACAGGTCAGGGTATTTCTTTTGCATTTCTTCTTCCACTTCCCAGGAAGCCTCTTCTATCCCATGATTCCTCTACAAGACCTTCACCAACGAAATTTTTTTGTTTCTCAGTTCCTTAACCTTTCGGTCTAGCAACTGTACAGGTTTCTCCTCATAGGCAAGTGTCTCATCTATCTCAATTTCCTCTGGTTGCAAGATGTGAGACGGGTCGGGATAATACTTTTTAAGCATCGAGACGTGGAAGACGTCGTGAATCCTGGACAGACTTGATGGCAGTTCGAGCCGATATGCTACCTTTCCAACTCTTTGGAGGATTTTGTAAGGTCCGACAAATCTCGGTTGAAGTTTCTTCCCTCTACCTGCCCTGACGCTTTGTAACGGTGTGACCTTGAGAAAAACACGGTCCCCAACTTCGAACTCCAGATCTTTCCTTCGATTGTCCGCGTAGCTCTTTTGTCAGCTTTGAGCTGTCTGAAGTCTTTGTCGTATCAACTTGACTTTTTCTCGTGCCTCCTCCATCCATGAAATAGCCGTTGGATCTAGAACTTTCTTCTTGCCGACTTCATCCCAATAGATCGGTGACCGGCACTTTCGCCCGTAAAGTGCTTCATATGGAGCCATTTGAATCGACGAATGGTAGCTGTTATTGCATGCAAACTCTACTAAGGTCATATGTTGACCCCAATTACCCCCAAAATCCAGAATACAGGTTCTTAACATATTCTCGAGAGTCTGAATTGTTCACTCCGACTGTCCATCCGTCTGGGGATGATAAGTGGTACTTAGGTTGAGTTTAGTCCCCAAAATCTCCTGAAATCTCTGTCAAAACCTAGACACAAAATGTGGGTCTTGGTCGGAGACTATACTCACTGGTACTCCGTGTAGTCTTACAACCTCATCCATACACAATTGAACCAATTTGTCCATAGAATACTTCATGTTTACCGGCAAGAAATGGGCCGATTTGGTTAACCGATCAACGATCACCCAAACGACATCATGTCCCCGTTGCGTTCGCGGCAAACCTGAGACGAAATCCATTGTGATGTTTTCCCACTTCCATTCGTGTATCTCAAGAGGCTGTAACAAGCCAGATGGTCTTTGATGCTCCACCTTAACTTGTTGGCAAATGATACATTTCTGCACATATAGAGCGATTTCTTTCTTCATATTATCTCACCAATAGGCTCCTTTTAGATCCTGATACATCTTGCTACTACCCGGATGGATCGTATATTTGGATCGATGAGCCTCCTCTAAGATTTTCGTCTTTAACGTTTCATCTTTAGGCACTACCACGCGGTTTCAGTATTTCAAAACACCCTCGGGACTAAAGTTGAAGTCGGTCGATTCCCCTTTTTCTACCTTCTCTCCCCACTTCCTCACCATCGAATCCTCCTGTTGCGCTTTCTTAATTCGTTCCAGTAGAGTGGATGTTACCTTAATATTACCAAAAATCACCTTATGACTTTCAAAACTAGGTTTTCACTCACAAACCGATTCTAACAGACCCCACTCCTTAATCATTAAGCCCGCTACCTGAGCCTTTCGATTTAGGGCATCGGCTATCACGTTCGCTTTTCCCAGATGGTAGTTAATGGTGCAGTCGTAGTCCTCCAGGAACTCCATCCAACGTCGCTGCCTCATATTTAACTCTTTTTGCGAGAAAAGATATCTAAGGCTCTTGTGGTCTGAGTAAACCTCGAAAGTTACTCCGTATAAATAGTGTCTCCACTTTTTCAGAGCGAAAACAACTGCAGCTAACTCCAGATCGTGGGTTGGGTAGTTCTGCTCGTGGGATTTCAACTTTTTAGAGGCAAAAGATATTACATTCCGGTTTTACATTAACACACACTCCAGACCTTCTCGCGATGCGTCGGTATAAACAGTAAAACTGTCTACTTTGTTAGGCAAAGCTAGAACCGGAGCCATGGTTAATCTTTTCTTTAACTCTCGAAAACTCGTTTCACACTTGGCATCCCATATAAATCGACCATGTTTCTTCGTCATATCAGTTAAAGGAACGGCCAGTTTGGAAAAGTCTTTAATAAAGCGCTTATAATACCCAGTCAACCGTAGAAAATTACGAATCTGTATGGGATTTTCTGGCCTCTTCCAATCAATCACGGCCTCCACTTTTGCCAGATCAACCGAGATGCCCTCTTGGGAAATTACGTGCCCTAAGAAAGAAATTTTCTCCAGCCAAAATTCACACTTACTGAACTTGGTGTACAACTGATGCTCTCTTAGGGTTTGCAAAATGACTCTTAGGTGTTGCTCATGCTCCTCACGTGTCTTGGAGTAAACCGGGATGTCGTCAATAAAGACGACGACAAATCTATCCAAATAGGATTTAAAAACCCTATGCATTAAATCCATGAAGGCGGCAGGGGCTTTGGTCAGTCCAAAAGGCATGACCGCAAATTCGTAGGGCCCATATCTCGAATTGAAAGCAATTTTTGGGATATCCTCCTTTTTAATCAACAATTGATAATATCCCCGGTGAAGATCTAGTTTTGAGAAGACCACTGCTCCTTGCAACTGGTCGAACAATTCATCGATATGGGGCGGTGGATACTTATTTTTAACCGTTACATTATTCAGTCCCCAATAATCTATACATATCCGCAAACTTCCATTCTTTTTCTTCACAAACAACACAGGGGCTCCCAAAGGAGACCCACTTTCTCGAATGAACCCTCGTTCCAGAAGGTCCTGTAACTGCAATTTTAACTCCTTAAATTCAGCAGGTGCCATTTGGTATGGGGTTTTAGAGATAGGTGACGTCCCTGGTAAAAGATCAATTTTGAACTCTATCTCTCTCTCTGGAGGTAGGGTTACTAACTCATCCGAAAATACATCCGGATACTCCCTCACTACATGCACATCCTCAACCTTCAGTTTATCGGTGGGGGTATTGATTAGAAAGGCTAAGAACCCTTGCACCCCTTTACTTAAAAATTTTCTAACCCAAATACCCGAGATCAAAGCAGATGAAGCTAACCTACCCCTTATATCTAACCTCAAGGTTGCCTCCTCAAGAATATAAAATTCCATCACTTTTCTCTTACAATCCAATTGAGCATTATACCTGGCTAACCAATCCATGCCCAAAATCACATCATACCCCTTAATGGACAAACTTATCAAATCCCCCAATAATTTTCTTTCTCCTACCCAAACTTCACAATTCTTATAAACCATGCTAGTGATTAAACGGTTGCCGGCTTTTGGAGTATGCTCTGCGGATTAGGTTTGTTGAGTCAGTAAAAGTCAATTGACTTCTTGACAAAAATGCTAGTGATTAAACGATGGTCCCCCATGGGGGTACTGACTTCTAGGTCATAAGGTAAACTAGCAGGTTTTATATCAATACCACACATGAAATTGGAGTTAACAAAGGAATGGGTGACACCGGGATCTACTAAAACTTTCGCGAATCGGTGAAATACAGGGATCATACCTTCTACGACCTCGGAAGAGTCAGGGACCTGCTGTGGCTCTAGTGAATACACTCAAGCCGACACCTTGGGTTTAGTCCCTTCGTCCTTAGCTGGTCCAGAATTGGTCTTCAACGGTTTTTTGCTCCCCTTTCCATCTCGTTTTAGAACGGGCAAGTGGCGAGCTGGTGGTCTGCACTTCCACAGCGTAGGCACTTTCCTTCCTTCCGCCAACAGTTGTCCTCCGTATGGTTTGCCTTCCCACAATGCCCCCACAAGGACCGCGAGGTGCCGAGGTTGAGCCCTCTTGGAAATTTCCTCCTTGGCCTCGTCCAGCTTGGCCACCTCTTGCCTGACCCCCTCTCGATACCCCTGACTGCCTTCCACCTCCGGCTCCTCGTCCAAACTTGGGAGGGGTATTCTTATACCCCTGTCCTGAGCTACTACCAGATGATCCTCATTTTTTAGCTTGAAAGTTCCTCACTTGAAGCCTGGTGCTTTCCACTCGTTGTGCCTTCTCCACGGCCTCACTAAAAGCATTAATTTGGACCACCGCGAGGTCCTTCTGGATTTCCACGTTCAGGCCCTGGACAAAGCGTCTTGTTCTTCGTTGATTGGTCATAATGAGTTCGGGTGCAAATTTGGACAGTCGAGTGAATTGACTCTCATACTCGGCCACCGTCTGGGTCCCTTGGCGAAATCGAATAAATTCAACTTCCTTCCGTTCCTGAACCAAAGGAGGAAAGAATTTGGCATTGAACTCCCTCATGAAGTTCACCCAGGTCTTGGGCGTTTGATCTCGGTCCCACTTCTGTCTTATTACGTTCCACCAGGAACGGGTCGCCCCTTCCAATTAAAAGACAGCAAAAGTTACCGGCCTCTTTTCTGAATAATGTAAGGCAGCAAAAATATCTACCATCTTTTCTAACCACCTTTCGGCCACATCCGGATTGGGCCCCCCAATAAACATTGGTGGCACAGACTTCTGAAACCTCTCGAGGGCCCTGTCCTCGCTTTCCACGTGGTTACCGGGATTCCCAGGGTTGGGGTTAGGGTTTTGACCTTGTTGTTGCACCACATGGGTTAACAAATCAGTCATTTACTGCATGGCAGCAGCTATTTGGACAGTGGGATCAACCCTAAGTTTAGGGTTTGATCCAGACGAGGTCTCCCCTATGGCCCTTTCAGACATGGGTTGCCTAGCCCCGCGTCAACGGCCTCGACCACTACGTATTCCTTCCATGAAATTTAGTTGATCTAGGGTAAAACATAAATATAACATTAAAGATAACAGTGAACGTAAGTAAAGTGCCAGAAAATATTTACAATCAAACATATATATATTTCCCACCACAGTGTCATACAAGTCACACATTAACAGTCAGTCAAATACAATAAAGAAATTCCATGAGGTAACGGTGTCATCAAAAGTTATATACAAAGCTAGTCCAAACGTACAAAACGGCTAGTTAAGGGTTCTTTCCCTGATCTACAGTTCTCATGGAGTCAAAAGTGATTCAAAAGAGCTCTAGCTTAATTCCCTACGGAGGCCACCGACTCTCCCCCCTGGCTAGAACTAGGGGTACTCCCATCACTAGATGTATCGTCCCTCGAAGCCCCCACTAGCGCGTTAGCGCCAATCTCACCTTGGATTAGCGTCTCACACTCATTAATAATGCCGCCGGAACGGTCTCTAACTTTTCGGACGACATTAGTAAGACGATGGTTAACCCCTTGCAGCTGCTCCCTAAGAGCGTTAGTTCGTTCTTGCTCCATAGCTATATCCTCTCGGAGCTCCCCTATCCGGTCTGCTTGCATCCTCATGGTGCCCTTCAACCTAAGCATCTCTATGTGGTCCTTGGCGGTAGCTCTTCTAAGCCTCCTCCATTCTCCTAACACTGCCACGACCACATGGTCAACGCACGAGTGGTTCCGGCATCGGTTACATCGTCGAGCCCGACTGGCTGTATACTAAAGCCGGATCGGACCTCCCGGCCTCTCTTGATAATCGAGAAGACGAGGGCGTCGCAGAGGCGGTTTACCCCCGCCTTCTCCACCTGCTCCAGCCATGGCCTACAAGAATAGCAAAAAGTGTTTTATATCTTAGTTAACGTAATCATAACTGCACTTAACAATACCTTAACACTTTTCTCACAGGTCCTAAGGAACCAAATTTAAACTTGCCTAGGTCACTTCTAACCTAGGTTCTGATACTACCCGTGACAGCTCCACCGCCCCTTAAGGCGAACCAAAGGGGTTAGCGGACTGCTTGCCCAACTCTCGTCAGGACTAACGAGTCAGTTAAATACAATCTAAAACGTTCTGGAATATAATAGCGCGCTCAAACGGATCAAAATAATTACAAAACGAAAATCAGAAAACGGAGCCGCACATGAACAGTGCCGGCCACGTCATAATCCGGCCGGATCACAATCTGGCCGAATACCCGGCCGGACTCCTGGCCGGATTGGAGGCAGAGAGCAATCAAAATTTTTTTCGAAATCCCCTGCTAATCCGGCCGTGTATCCGGCCAAAAACTAGCCGGATTTTTGGCTGAATTCCGCTGTGCAGTTTCCCGCCAAATTTTTTTCTTTTGCCATTCGGCTTCCGAACCTGTCCGAAACTCAATCATTCACCAATAAAGCATATGGACCTTCGAAATTGACATTTATAAACCCAATATAACACATAAGCATCACCGAACATGTTTATACACACATGGTTGCAAATTTACATCTCAAAAGGAAATGTTAATTCAGAATACACTTAAGGTTTTTTTTTCCAACCATCAAGGAGCTATACAAAAGAATATAACTAGCTCAATTCGGCTTCAAAATCACCGTTTTCCTAAAGTTACTCATATCCCTGTAAGAAAAACAAAGATAATAGAGTGAGCTTTCGCCCAATGAGGTACCATCACCCAAGTAACGAAGTTCATATAAGCACACAGCTATTCAATCGAAATATATTCAGACAGTGAGCCATTGAGCACCACATTTCAATAAAGATAATTAAAAGGATACGGTCGGCTTTCAAGAGCCCTTTTCCTCGCTTGTCGTTCTTGATCTCACCCCGTTGACCCTCCGTCAACGTTGTAGACACCAAATTTTTGGTGTTTTATTATTTATTTATTTATTTACTATTCGTTTTTATTTGTTCTATTTTTAATTGTCACATTTAGTTTATTTACTTTTAGTTTTAGTCATTTTAGCCATTTTAGCTAGAATTTCTCAAAGGAAAAAGAAAAGTGTTCCAAAAAAAATATGTTTTATGTCTTTTAAAATCAATCTTTTAGCATCTTACTTATTTTTGTTAAGTTATTTTGAAAAAAAAAAAAAAAAGGGGCATCGTGACATGCAAGCTGCGTATTTGCGCAGCTTGCAAGAAAGGGCTCGGGCAGCCCTTTGGCTGCAATTTTTAGAGGAAGAGGGCTGGTTTTCCAGGTGGCCAGACACCTGGCTAATGGAGGAAGCTTCTATGCAAGGTGTAGGGATTAAAATGAAAAGGGAGAGCCGCAGCCAAGAGGGGCCGTAGGATGAAGGGTTTGGTGAATGGGGTTTGGCATTTTTGACGGCAGCTGCAAGAGAGAAGGGACTCACGGCTAGGCCTGAGGAGCGATAGAAAGTGAAAAAAAAGAGGAAAAACTAGCTACGGGAGTGAAGGAGAGGGAGCCGAGAGCGAACAAGAGCAAGAGTGAGGGATCATCGGGGAGGTTGAGAAGGCAACAAAAGAAAGAAAAAAGAGAGAGCTTTGACGGTTGGAGGCTGAGACGAAAGAAACGAGGGAGAACTAGAGAGAGGCGGCTGGAAAAAGGGGAGAGTTTCGTGAGGCAGGGGAGCTTCGTCTGGGGGGCGGCGCAGCAAGGAGGAGGAAGAACGGAAGGGAAAGCAAAACCCAAACAGAAAAGGGAGAGGATACGGCTGAAAGAGAAAAGGAGCAGCAACCAAAGCAGAGAGGAGGAGGGATTGCCGGAACTTTCTTCATCGGCTGTCTTTGTTCTTTCACAGACTACACTAGCTTCTATCCGTCTTTCAAGGTATATTTCCAAGCTATCCATCAAAGCTATGTTTTAGATTTTTACCTGAAGTCAGGATTGCTTTTCTTGCTTCCGTTGTCAAGGATTTTATGGGAAAGGCTAGATTTTTTCCGTTGATCAAAACCTCTTAGCAGCAATCTTGATAAAAATTTGATCTTTCGGGCTACTAAACCATTTTTATGTGAATGTATTGTTCAGAATTTCTCTGTTGCAATCAGTTCTTTCATTGTTGTTTGTTTATTTGGAGCTTTAAAGCTAAGCAGCTTGTTGTTTGGTTACCCGAATCTGGTTTGCTTGATGAAATGGAAAGCCGCGGCTGGGTAAAATTGCAGAAAAACTGGCGGCACTTTGTTTCTCTCTTCCTATCGTTGTTTTTGCTGTTTACTTTCATGTTTTGTTGGTTAGTTTCATTTTTCTGTTTTCGATCCTGCTACAAAGTTGCGTGTTTAGTTGATGATGGATAGGTAGAATTCTGGTTCCTTGTTGGATCTGTTTGCATGATAAACTAGAAATTCTGGACACAAGTCGCGGCTGAAAATTGCAGCAAAGCTTCTGATTTTCCAGATTTGCGTGATAGCTTTCTTGAGTTTTTTGTTTCCTTGTTTGGGCTTGCGGTTTGGCTAGCTGTTGTTTAATCTAAAGCCTTTGATGCTTGGTTAAAAATCCTGATTCATTATGGGTTGCCGAAAGCTTCCTAGCTTTGCAGAAATTCTTGCGGCATGCTGTCTTGTTGTTTTTCTTTATCTTGGGCGGTCATCAACTCAGATTTGCCATCTTAATCCTGCAAACAAAATTTCATGTTTTGATTTGGGTCAATAATTTCTGGTTTGATGAACTTGTTTGTATGATGAAATGGATGTAGTTGTTGCTGGAATTTGCTGCAAGTTTGAGAAAAGGCAACAGGTTTTTGTAGTTGCAGAAAATTCTGTTTCTTACGTAGCTGCATTTTGTTTCTCATGTCCGTGGTTTTCTGGGTTCTATAACAGCTTGGAAGTCAAGTCTTCCTCCTGTTAAAACCTTTTTGTTTCGGCCGCATGCAGTTGCTGAAGCTCCCAAAGCTTCAGCTGGCTACCGAAAGCCTTCTCTTTTGCTGCAGAAATGTTTCATACGCCTTGCAAGAAGTTGTTTGGACTGTCCAAAATTGCATGCTGTCTTGCTAAGTTTTCTGTTTATTCGAGTGAAGTTGGTTGCTTAGTTTGAATTGATGATGTTGGTTTGGATACATCTAATCAAAGCTGTGATAAAAATCTGAATTGGTAAGAAAGTTGCAGCAAGCTTCATTCGTTGTTGCTGAAAGTCTTTTTGTTGTTGGAATGGTTTTCAGTTTGTTGTACCATATTTGCATAGAAATCATCTTCGTTTTGGCTCTTGCATGTATGATGAGTTTGGTAGGAACTTGAAGTTGGATTTTGGTTTGAGAGTTTTGTTTTGTTTTCTTAGAAAATCTGTCATGCAAAGTTGTGAAGGCTTCAAAGCCTAAGAAAATATTTGCAGAATGCTCTTTCACGTTGGTTTGCATGCATTTGCATGAATAATTTCCAGAAAATTTGCACTCTGACCCCCCAAGTCCCCTTTGTTTCACTATGACCCAACCAATTGAATAATTTCCTCAATTTGGTCCTTGACAATTTTAATTCTACAACTTCATTGCTTGTTTGTTTTAATTAATTACCATGCTTTGTTTCAGTTGCATTTAATTCATGACTTTAGGGGCTTTATGACCAAGTGAGCTTGTGTTTGCCTATTTTCTTTAATTTTCCCAAATAAATTGGTACCTTGACCATTTCTTTTATTTTGGAGGATAAATGAGTGATTTCACTTCATTGGGGCCCAATTGCAAGGGAGGTAACCTCTATCTCCTTGATTTTCATTTCTCCTATGTGATCCAACGTGCTAAGTGTGAATTGCATGTCTACGTTGCTTTCCTTGCCTTTCTTTAATTCCTTTCATTTATTTCATTTACTTTTGCCTTTTATTTAAGTATTTCATTATGGGGTATGTGTACACCTCTTGGCTTGTAATAGATAGGGCTTGGATGAGCATTCGATGAAGACCTGTTGAAGACATGTGCCTAGCTAGCAAATGTAATAGTTAGGGCTTCAATTGCTTTATGTGTCTTGCATGCTTAGTTGCTATGTGTTAATTTGCTTTATTAGGTTCTTGCATCTAGTCGAGCATGCTAATTGTTATGTGCTATGTGTTTATGGGTGTTTGGCATGTCTAATCGCTTTCCATAGCCATGAATGAATGTGATGGATGAATGTACGTCACCACACTAGTCCAATGCTAGTTGTGGCTCATTATTTCATTAGGAATTCATAGAAAGGGCTAGTCCAACGCTAGACCCAATAGGCCATCCCCTTTTGTTAGTGCATATTTGCATGTTCACTACATGTCATGCATTTTTCTTAGTTTTATCATTGGCATGCTCCTCGAACCCCTTTTTCCCCTCATTTTTAGGTTTTGCATCTCATACTAGTTATAGGGCTCATTTGCTTGAGAGTCCCCTTTCGATAAGGGAAACGAGCGAGTGTGGCTACTCGATAGCCTTAGCACGCTAGTTTTGCCTTCTAATCAAAGGGAAGATTAAGTCACAAAGTTAGGACTCCCCGTTCCCGTCTTGATGCATTCCTATAGGATTCATGCATTCTATTCATTCACTATCACATACACTTACTTTATATTCTAACCCTTTTTCCACATTCTCACTTCACACTACTTTCACACTACTTTCTACATTCTCTCTTCACACATACACCTTATGGCATTTTTCACCTTATTATTCTTTACTTACTTTACCTTGCAAAGACATTTGCACACCTCCACTTATATCTTATTACTTTTATCATTTTTCTCACTTCACACAAACTCACACTTTCACATGGCATGCATTCCACTCATTTTACGTCATTTAGGATTACGTGTGACCTCTCCAAAGGATCATTATTGGGCTTCACAATTAATGTGATTGGCACCGCTCAACCTTTGAAGAGAAATTTCCCCCATGTCCCCCTAGGTCTAGGTTTTTGCATTCATATAGACATATCCAACACGCGATACATACCTTGGGTAGAAAAATTAGGAAAAATTGGTTTAAGTCACGCAACTAGCCTTGGCTAGGTCGAAGGGGTGCCTTGGATTTTTATCCTTGCCTTCCCCTTCGTCAAATGTGACCCCCGATCCCTCTTTTTGGTTACGTAGACCCAAAAGTTCTTTAAAAGGGTTTATTTACTTTTTTTATTCAAAAACAAAAAACCATTTTTTGGGTGACTTGGTACACCCTAACCCTATACCAAGTGGCGACTCCATTTTTGATACAAAAAACCCTTTTTGAACTTTATATGGCCAAACCGTCGCATTATCAAGTCCCATGGCCTTTTACTTTTCATTTACACACGTTCACATTCCATTACACCACTCACATCTCACACACACCACACTCATCACCATTCAAAAGTGGGGCGCGACAGTTGGCGACTCCACTGGGGAATTCCTAAGTGGGTCCGAGCATTTGACTTAGCCATTCGTTTTCTTTTTCTACCCTTTTTTGCATGGCATGTGGATATTAGGGTTGCATCTTCCATTTTAGGACCTTTTTGTCTCACGTACGTATCAAACCAATCCCTCGACTCACGAATGTATGTTTGAATGAATGTTTACTTGTTATCTCGCGCTTGCATTGCATTTTGGGAGGTATGGGTCACCCTAGAGCCTCGCGTTGGTTCTTGACCCTTCCCCTCCAAACGAGCACTAGCATACGAGCATACCCTTTACTTCTTTTATCCCTTTTATTTTTCTTTAGTGGCTTGTCACGCCACTCCACCCAATTAGGATTAGGTGACTCACTTGGACATGTGATCACGACACGATGTGTGTGTAGCATGTTCCAATGGGTCACTCAATCTTCCGCTTAAAGCTATTGGTTGATAGCCTTTAGCTTTTGGTCGAAGATTGAGGATTTTTGATAGATTCACTCAAACACGTAGCCGTGACACGATGTGTGCGTAGCGGTGTTTGGGGAATCGCTCGAGCCACCGACAAAGAATCTTGGGATTGATGACCCTTGATTTCTAAGTCTGAAGGCTCGGGGACCTGAGCTTATCAAGTCTAGATGCATTAATGAACCCCAACCTCATGCATCCATATTAGAATTGCCTAGGGTAGAGTCGACCTTACCCTAAATTAGGAAACACTATTCACGAGGGGAGGGGTCCCACCCCCTTTCCTTATATATTTTTGTTGCTTTTTATATCATCTAATTGTCCAACGTGTTATGTGATTATGTGTTGAACTAACGTTCCCTTGTTTCTTATCTTTTGCATTCACAAACGTTAGGAAATAAGAGGTCTGGCATGATCTTCTTTTAGAACCTACCCTTGTAGATAGGTTATTGCACGTTTAAAGATTTTGGTATATTGCATTCATAGATTAATAATTGCATAGCATTCTAAGCCTACTTAAAAGGTCCTTTTAGGTCATAATATCATGTTTTATCGCTTTAATAAACTGGCATCATGCATAAACCCTAGAAGGGAATGCCATTTAGGGGATCCCGTGTTAGGAATAAGCCACCTTGTGTCTCGGATACTTAATCCAAGGAGACTTGCACGTTTACATTTTGTACCATCCAAAGGGGTAGTGCACAAGGTAAGGTAGGATCCGATCATTTTCATAGAGTGATCTTTGGAATATGAGCATCTAATAATCACTCTTTGGCCATTTTATCAAAAATTGGTAAAAATCCCTTGCGTGAAGGACATTAATTTGAAGAAATTCACAAATGATTCCTCCTATTGAGACGATAAATAAATTGAGGCCAAAATTTGATTTTTAGAAGGTCATAGACCAATGCACCTCAATAATTTTGAAATAATCAATGGCCGGACATTTCAACCAATCCATTTTGCCAATTCATTCAATAAATCATCAATTCATTTGACCAATTTACCCTTTTTAGGGTCACTTGGTCGATTTTGAATAAATCATTCATTTGGCCAATTTACCCATTTTTAGGGCAACCGAGCCGATTTTGAATAAATCAAGTTTCGTTCAATCTATTTGATCAATTTACCCTTTTTAGGGTGATCTGATTAATTTTGGATAAATTAAATTTCATTCAATTCATTTGACCTGTTTCCCTTTTTAGGGTAATCCGGTCGATTTTTAATAAATTGTCAATTTCATTTGACCAATTAGGATTTCAATGTCGAATTTCAAAATGGAAAACCTAGTCGATTTTGAGAAAAACATCCATTGCATCCAGCCATTTGATCAGTTGGAGTTTTGACCCGTGCTTCACTGAGAAAAGTTGTCAAAACGAATTCCAATCTCTTCGATAGGAAGTTCGTCAAGGTCAAATCCGTGCGTTTTTGCAAGTTCTTGTATCGATCAAAAGTGATCAATCCCTTCGGACGAGGTCCTCATTTTGACAAACGTCTCTTCTCATTCCAATGGGCCAATTTTTTTTTCAAAATTATTTTTCACTCCATAAGCTGATTGGATCCATCAGGTATTGTATAGTGCCTGCTCTAGAGGATTGCATTTTCATGCTAGGCCTACCCTTGGCATAAAAGGGTTCCCCCATAGGACATGCATACAGATTTTATAGAATTGCTTACTAACTCATGGTTTTTTCTTTCTTTTGTTTTCTCCCTTCCCTTGCATTCATAAAAATGTTTCAATAAGGCAAAAATATTTTTCTGTATCTGATGATAATTTGGATCTAATAAAGTGTCAAAATTGCAAGTATTGTTTGATTCTTGGGCAGATCCAACAATGGAAACATGAAAGATCCATCTGAAAGCTCTAGGCTAAGAGCTTCTAAGAGATTTCATAATTGCTTTCAAGGAAGATTCTGTATATTTGACTTGTTAATATATTTTTGTGTCAAAAGAGAAGGAGACAAAAGGGATATATATGTGGAGCTCTTTAGAAGCTTTCTATTCTCATTTGTATCATAATTGAACGAAAAATTTTGTTTCAAACCTTTTCAGCAATAAAATTTTTGGACAATTATTGTTTTGTGTATATTCATGTACATTTCATTCTTTATTGAGCTCATTAAGAGATTTCATGGTGAATTTTAAGAAATAAGCTCAAATTGAGATTTTTCAACCTTTGGCCTGAAAACTCACAAATGTATACACTAGATTGGTGATCCGAGCTACACAATAAGAGTGCTCAAAAATTGAAAGAGGTCATTCAGAAGGCCCATGAGATACCTTTTCTCCTGCACTTAATCCCAAAATAAAGTCAGTCACATTGATTGATAAATCGGGGCAACTTTTGCTTGAAAATATCCGCGGTGTCTAATCCGATTCAATCACATCTAAGTGAAAGCAAAAATGTGCATCATTCTTGTTTATTTTGAAAATTTAGAATGATACTTTGAGCATTCGTTTCTCTACCTATACACATTTTATCATTTGCTCTCCCATTTGAGCCTTTAAAAGAATAATTTCGTTTCAAATAAGAGCCCTAATGATCACTACCCTTCATTGGAAAATTTTCAAATATCAAAAGGGGAATGGATTCTTAATGACCATTTCGTTACTTTGGTTGTCATGAGGTGTAAGAATGACGCTTTGGCCGTCGTTTCTACAACCTAAACACTGATCATCCCTTGCATCCCTATTTGAGCAAAATTGGTGGTTCTTTTTCGAGTGCACATATGATCGCACCCCACATTGGGGAAGGAGATTGGGGAATTTTGAAAAAAAAGGGAAAAGAAAGGGGGAAAGAGAACCGCAAGTTGGGGAAATTTGATTCCACTTGGGTTCCAATTTTGAAAAAAGAAAAGGAAGAGTTTTGTCCGCGTGGATCGCCTATGTTTCACACATATGGATGAACAAGGGTCCTCCTCAATCAGTTAATTCAGATACATGCCAGAAATTTCGCATTAATGAAAGTTTCCTTTCAGAGTTATTGTAAGGAACGGAATACAAGTCAGGCCATCTTCTTTTCCAATCAAACATTCTACCCCTCGTTATCCTTTTTGAGCCTTCAGAATAAAATACTTCGTTTGGCAACCCCTGAGAGTCGCAAACCCCACACTGGGGCAAGTTTGAGTTGAAGAGGAAAATTTCAAGAAGTGAAAAAGTGAAAAGCCACAAAATCAAAAGGCAAAGGAAGAAAAGAGAACCTCAGTTCAAAAATAAACTGGGGCAAATTTTGTGAAAGTTCAAAAAATGGCAGAAGGCCGAAAAATCGAAAGAAAATGAAAGAGAAAAAGCCTCAATTGAGCACAAGCTCTGGCAAATTTTGACTTAACCCTAAAATAGGGTTGGCACAACAATGCGATCTCAGATTACTTAAACCGCTTTTGAAACCTGCCTTCAAGCCTTAACTTTTCTAAGCACCCCACCTGACCCCATTACAAAGCCGAAAGTCCTGACTTCTGTTCTTTGCAATGGCCTTGTCAAGAAAATTTCTGATGCTGAAAATTTTAGCTGTATTTCTGAATTGCCTGAGTATGGGGTTGACGCTACTCATCATGTGAAAACCCACCAGAAAAAGAAAAGGCAAAAAGCAAAGCAAGAAAAGTAAATGAAAGAAAATGCAGAAAATTCGATGTTGAAGTCCCTGTTGAATAATGAGAAGAATACCAACAAATTCTGAGATCTTTGGGTTCAAAATAGGGGCAATTTTGGGAAAAATGCGATCTTCGGTGCAATGTCCTTGAAAGACTTATCTTTTAACTATCGTTTTCAAGCCAAATTACAAGCTAATAAAGTCCATCGTTGACTTATTCCTTCATGACGACCCAAAGTGAGGATATGCTCATAAGAAGTCCATCAATCATTCGTGATCATAAGGGTATAACCAGTTTTTACATGTTTAGCTATCATTTCTACCCGAAATTTTGCAAGCCCATGAAGCTTATACGTTGACTAAGTTTTCTTAAGAAATAAGGGTGACAAACTCTTTGCTTTCACTAAGATGTGATATTGAATAGAGTACATACAATTGGGGCACAAAATAAGCCAAGTCTTGACCTTCCATTTCCTTTAGCCATTTCCAAATCAGAAATAACACCCCATTCGATTAGCCCTGAAAGATGAGCCAACAAGAAGTGGTGACCCGCCACTCTGGGCACCGATGCTAAAAGTGAGGATGAAAATTTGGTGTTATTCTGAGAGATTCATCATGAAATTTCGCCATGAGTTCAAAACTCAACGTTCAATTTTCTTCACGTTGTATATATGATTACTTTCTAAGTTTTGGAAAGTGTGATTTCTCTTGGTTCAAATAAATGGAGAGACATCCAAACCAATTTCTTGCAATCAAATGGGCCCATACTGGGGCAAAATTTTTATTTCCAAGATTTCACAAAATAAGCCCACACTGGGGCAAATTTTTTATAGTCCATTTGAGGATTTTGTCAAAGACTCAAGCAAGACTTTCAAATCAATCACGCTGCCTTTTTCATGAAAATTTGAGTGCATGTAAGCCCCTGTGCAGGTATTCATAGTTGAAATCGACGAAGGAGCATTCGGTGATGTGGAAGGTCGATGCCGAAGAAAGAGAAGAAAGAGGGAAAAAGGGCCCTACACTGGGGCAAATTTTGAAAAGATTCTCTCGAAAAATCAGGAAAATTCAAAGTCAAGTTCAAATTTTTGTTTCTTGGAAAATCAAATTTAATTTCTTGTATCTTGACAAGATCAAATCCAATTTCTTGATCAATTGGATGGCAGGATTGGGTCTTATCCCACTGACCATTCACCAAACCACGTTGGGTCTGGATTTTGTGCCGCCAACATTTCAAACATCAAGTTGGGCCTGGATTTAGTGCCGCCAGCTTCACTTTATCACATTGGGACCGGGTTTCATCCCGCCAATCTCGGCAGGACCGGGTATAATCCCGCTGACCGCTTTTTATCAAATTGGGACCGGGTTTCATCCCGCCAATCTCGCTAGGACCGGGTATAATCCCGCTGACCGCTTTTTATCAAATTGGGACCGGGTTCATCCGCCAATCTCGGACAGACCGGTTATAATCCCCGCTGACCGCTTTTTATACAAATTGTGGACGCGGGTTTTCATCCCGCCAATCTCGCAGGACCGGGTAATAAATCCGCTGACCGCTTTTTAATCAAATTGGGACCGGGTTTTCAATCCCCGCCATCTCGGCAGGAACCCGGGTATAATCCCGCTGACCGCTTTTTATCCAAATTGGGGAACCGAGGGTTTCATCCCGCCAATCTCGGCAGGACCGGGTATAATCCCGCTGACCGCTTTTTATCAAATTGGGACCGGGTTTCATCCCGCCAATCTCGGCAGGACCGGGTATGATCCCGCTGACCATTTTTATCAAATTGGGACCGGGTTTCATCCCGCCAACCTTGGCAGGCTCGGGTTTAATCCCACTGTCCATTTGTCAGAACATTTCATTTTCACAGCCACTGGAGCAGAGGTTAGTCCCGCCTGTGTGCATTTCATTCACAGCCACTGGAGTGTGAGGTGAGTCCCGCCAGTGGGCATTTTATTTTGTACCGCCGCTAGCTGTTGGGTCAATCCCACTAGCGTGCGTCCCATGATTAAAATTTCAGTTCGGGTCTATCCCGTGGGTCTATCCCATTTACTTTTCAGTCCGGGTCTATCCCGTGGGTCTATCCCATTTATTTTGTCAGGGTCTATCCCGTGGGTCTATCCCATTTACATTTCTGTCCGGGTCTATCCCGTGGAGTCTATCCATTTACATTCTGTCGGGTCTATCCATTTACATTCCTGTCCCGGGTCTAATTCCCCGTGGGTCTATCTCATTTACATTTCAGTCCGGGTCTAGTCCCGTGAGTCTAATCCATTTAAAGTCCCATTTTTAAAATTTCTTGTTCGGGTAGTCCCGTCTTAAATTCCTGTTCGGGGCCAGTCCGTTTTTAATTGTTGTTCCGGGTCAGCCACCGTTTTAAATTTCGTGCAGGGGTCAAGCCCAATCGTTCGAGGGTCCGTTCACAGCCAAATATACAACAGGTAAGTTTATTTGGGTGTCTACTTCTTTGGGTCTCAAGTTTTTTTCAAAAATCAGACAAAGAAGGGGGCAAACTGTAGAAGACAAACCAAATTTTTGGTGTTTTATTATTTATTTATTTATTTACTATTCGTTTTTATTTGTTCTATTTTTAATTGTCACATTTAGTTTATTTACTTTTAGTTTTAGTCATTTTAGCCATTTTAGCTAGAATTTCTCAAAGGAAAAAGAAAAGTGTTCCAAAAAAAATATGTTTTATGTCTTTTAAAATCAATCTTTTAGCATCTTACTTATTTTTGTTAAGTTATTTTGAAAAAAAAAAAAAAAAGGGGCATCGTGACATGCAAGCTGCGTATTTGCGCAGCTTGCAAGAAAGGGCTCGGGCAGCCCTTTGGCTGCAATTTTTAGAGGAAGAGGGCTGGTTTTCCAGGTGGCCAGACACCTGGCTAATGGAGGAAGCTTCTATGCAAGGTGTAGGGATTAAAATGAAAAGGGAGAGCCGCAGCCAAGAGGGGCCGTAGGATGAAGGGTTTGGTGAATGGGGTTTGGCATTTTTGACGGCAGCTGCAAGAGAGAAGGGACTCACGGCTAGGCCTGAGGAGCGATAGAAAGTGAAAAAAAAGAGGAAAAACTAGCTACGGGAGTGAAGGAGAGGGAGCCGAGAGCGAACAAGAGCAAGAGTGAGGGATCATCGGGGAGGTTGAGAAGGCAACAAAAGAAAGAAAAAAGAGAGAGCTTTGACGGTTGGAGGCTGAGACGAAAGAAACGAGGGAGAACTAGAGAGAGGCGGCTGGAAAAGGGGAGAGTTTCGTGAGGCAGGGGAGCTTCGTCTGGGGGGCGGCGCAGCAAGGAGGAGGAAGAACGGAAGGGAAAGCAAAACCCAAACAGAAAAGGGAGAGGATACGGCTGAAAGAGAAAAGGAGCAGCAACCAAAGCAGAGAGGAGGAGGGATTGCCGGAACTTTCTTCATCGGCTGTCTTTGTTCTTTCACAGACTACACTAGCTTCTATCCGTCTTTCAAGGTATATTTCCAAGCTATCCATCAAAGCTATGTTTTAGATTTTTACCTGAAGTCAGGATTGCTTTTCTTGCTTCCGTTGTCAAGGATTTTATGGGAAAGGCTAGATTTTTTCCGTTGATCAAAACCTCTTAGCAGCAATCTTGATAAAAATTTGATCTTTCGGGCTACTAAACCATTTTTATGTGAATGTATTGTTCAGAATTTCTCTGTTGCAATCAGTTCTTTCATTGTTGTTTGTTTATTTGGAGCTTTAAAGCTAAGCAGCTTGTTGTTTGGTTACCCGAATCTGGTTTGCTTGATGAAATGGAAAGCCGCGGCTGGGTAAAATTGCAGAAAAACTGGCGGCACTTTGTTTCTCTCTTCCTATCGTTGTTTTTGCTGTTTACTTTCATGTTTTGTTGGTTAGTTTCATTTTTCTGTTTTCGATCCTGCTACAAAGTTGCGTGTTTAGTTGATGATGGATAGGTAGAATTCTGGTTCCTTGTTGGATCTGTTTGCATGATAAACTAGAAATTCTGGACACAAGTCGCGGCTGAAAATTGCAGCAAAGCTTCTGATTTTCCAGATTTGCGTGATAGCTTTCTTGAGTTTTTTGTTTCCTTGTTTGGGCTTGCGGTTTGGCTAGCTGTTGTTTAATCTAAAGCCTTTGATGCTTGGTTAAAAATCCTGATTCATTATGGGTTGCCGAAAGCTTCCTAGCTTTGCAGAAATTCTTGCGGCATGCTGTCTTGTTGTTTTTCTTTATCTTGGGCGGTCATCAACTCAGATTTGCCATCTTAATCCTGCAAACAAAATTTCATGTTTTGATTTGGGTCAATAATTTCTGGTTTGATGAACTTGTTTGTATGATGAAATGGATGTAGTTGTTGCTGGAATTTGCTGCAAGTTTGAGAAAAGGCAACAGGTTTTTGTAGTTGCAGAAAATTCTGTTTCTTACGTAGCTGCATTTTGTTTCTCATGTCCGTGGTTTTCTGGGTTCTATAACAGCTTGGAAGTCAAGTCTTCCTCCTGTTAAAACCTTTTGTTTCGGCCGCATGCAGTTGCTGAAGCTCCCAAAGCTTCAGCTGGCTACCGAAAGCCTTCTCTTTTGCTGCAGAAATGTTTCATACGCCTTGCAGGAAGTTGTTTGGACTGTCCAAAATTGCATGTTGTCTTGCTAAGTTTTCTGTTTATTCGAGTGAAGTTGGTTGCTTAGTTTGAATTGATGATGTTGGTTTGGAAACATCTAATCAAAGCTGTGATAAAAATCTGAATTGGTAAGAAAGTTGCAGCAAGCTTCATTCGTTGTTACTGAAAGTCTTTTTGTTGCTGGAATGGTTTTCAGTTTGTTGTACCAGATTTGCATAGAAATCATCTTCGTTTTGGCTCTTGCATGTATGATGAGTTTGGTAGGAACTTGAAGTTGGATTTTGGTTTGAGAGTTTTGTTTTGTTTTCTTAGAAAATCTGTCATGCAAAGTTGTGAAGGCTTCAAAGCCTAAGAAAATATTTTCAGAATGCTCTTTCACGTTGGTTTGCATGCATTTGCATGAATAATTTCCAGAAAATTTGCACTCTGACCCCCCAAGTCCCCTTTGTTTCACTATGACCCAACCAATTGAATAATTTCCTCAATTTGGTCCTTGACAATTTTAATTCTACAACTTCATTGCTTGTTTGTTTTAATTAATTACCATGCTTTGTTTCAGTTGCATTTAATTCATGACTTTAGGGGCTTTATGACCAAGTGAGCTTGTGTTTGCCTATTTTCTTTAATTTTCCCAAATAAATTGGTACCTTGACCATTTCTTTTATTTTGGAGGATAAATGAGTGATTTCACTTCATTGGGGCCCAATTGCAAGGGAGGTAACCTCTATCTCCTTGATTTTCATTTCTCCTATGTGATCCAACGTGCTAAGTGTGAATTGCATGTCTACGTTGCTTTCCTTGCCTTTCTTTAATTCCTTTCATTTATTTCATTTACTTTTGCCTTTTATTTAAGTATTTCATTATGGGGTATGTGTACACCTCTTGGCTTGTAATAGATAGGGCTTGGATGAGCATTCGATGAAGACCTGTTGAAGACATGTGCCTAGCTAGCAAATGTAATAGTTAGGGCTTCAATTGCTTTATGTGTCTTGCATGCTTAGTTGCTATGTGTTAATTTGCTTTATTAGGTTCTTGCATCTAGTCGAGCATGCTAATTGTTATGTGCTATGTGTTTATGGGTGTTTGGCATGTCTAATCGCTTTCCATAGCCATGAATGAATGTGATGGATGAATGTACGTCACCACACTAGTCCAATGCTAGTTGTGGCTCATTATTTCATTAGGAATTCATAGAAAAGGCTAGTCCAACGCTAGACCCAATAGGCCATCCCCTTTTGTTAGTGCATATTTGCATGTTCACTACATGTCATGCATTTTTCTTAGTTTTATCATTGGCATGCTCCTCGAACCCTTTTTTCCCCTCATTTTTAGGTTTTGCATCTCATACTAGTTATAGGGCTCATTTGCTTGAGAGTCCCCTTTCGATAAGGGAAACGAGCGAGTGTGGCTACTCGATAGCCTTAGCACGCTAGTTTTGCCTTCTAATCAAAGGGAAGATTAAGTCACAAAGTTAGGACTCCCCGTTCCCGTCTTGATGCATTCCTATAGGATTCATGCATTCTATTCATTCACTATCACATACACTTACTTTATATTCTAACCCTTTTTCCACATTCTCACTTCACACTACTTTCACACTACTTTCTACATTCTCTCTTCACACATACACCTTATGGCATTTTTCACCTTATTATTCTTTACTTACTTTACCTTGCAAAGACATTTGCACACCTCCACTTATATCTTATTACTTTTATCATTTTTCTCACTTCACACAAACTCACACTTTCACATGGCATGCATTCCACTCATTTTACGTCATTTAGGATTACGTGTGACCTCTCCAAAGGATCATTATTGGGCTTCACAATTAATGTGATTGGCACCGCTCAACCTTTGAAGAGAAATTTCCCCCATGTCCCCCTAGGTCTAGGTTTTTGCATTCATATAGACATATCCAACACGCGATACATACCTTGGGTAGAAAAATTAGGAAAAATTGGTTTAAGTCACGCAACTAGCCTTGGCTAGGTCGAAGGGGTGCCTTGGATTTTTATCCTTGCCTTCCCCTTCGTCAAATGTGACCCCCGA